>NW_024070194.1:34748681-34846958 GCF_014754425.2 Oryx dammah | reverse complement strand
ACACACACACACACACACACACACACACACACACACACACACACACAGAGCTTGTAGATGCATCACCTTGATCTCTGCCTTCATCTTCACATAGCATTTTCTCTGTGTTTATGTCTATGCTCAAATATTCCCTTTTTACAAGAACACCAGTCATGCTTGATTAGGGTCCACTCTAATGACCTCGTCCTAACTTGATTACATCAGCAAAGACTTTCTAAATAAGAGACTTCAACATGAGTTTCTGGAGGACAGTTTTAAACCTATGACAGAAGGTAAGTGTGGGTACCGTAGGCACATCCCCTTGGCCTTGTGGATTCTGTCCTATTGGGAAAGTTTTTGCTGGGTAGGATCCAGAAGGGGGCTCTAGAAAGCTTGGGCTCTGTGGCCAGGATCCTTGTAAATGAAGTGCTGGGCATTAGTTCATTCCTTGTCACCAGTATCTCCACAGTCTTTAACAAGGAAGATCTAGTATTACAGTTTAAAAAGCAATAGAAAGGGCATGAACTTTAGCTTTCTCTTTTCCCCAGTTGATCAAATTAACGAAGCCTCTTCCTTTGCCTCTGAATAGTCCTTCCAATCTAGTCCATCCTTCCCTTCATTCCCTCTTCACCCCTAATTCCCATGGTACTTCTCACCCGGATCATTTTATAGATTATGAGTTTCTGCTTTTTTCCAACCCGAAGTGTTGATTTTTAACACAGTATCAGAGTGTGGCAAGTCTTCAGCAAAATTGTTTTGGTTCTCTAGGTCTCTGGCCTTTGCTTATTGCACATGTAATCCACTAGCTTTGATTCTGCACGGTATATTTCTACTTTTGAGGGCAGTCAGGCCTTCGATGTTGTGTATGTGGGTTATTTCTGAGCCTGCATTTTAAAAATAATCCATGGCGGGAAGGAGGGGTATTCAATTCTGTGACTAAAAACAATCTCCTGGGAGCCAAAGAAACACACAGATAATGTTTATTCTTCATGCTAAAAATAGGTGGGCTGGTATTTTTAGTCATTCCCCAAAATATGGTGTCTGGACTCAAATTCAGCTGTGGGTGCCTGTCTTTATGGGATCCAGTGGGACGGGTCATGTGGGGAGGAGTCACTAGGGTCAGATGTTAGGAAAAAAATGTTTCTAGGAGAGAAGCTAGGCCTTGCTACCAATTTAAGGTTTCTAGCTTATGAGGGTGTAGTTCAATTTCAAACATTTTTAGAGTTAAAAAAACAAAAACAAAAACAAAAACAAAGCAACCTCAAGGAATTATCGAGAGCATAAAGAGCAGCAGTTGTTCATCCCAGGCTGTAAAAATGAACTACTTCTTCTCCTCAGATGAGGGCAAAAAGTGGTCTGGAATCACAACAAAATTAATTTGTTTGCTCGGGTTTAAATTTAAAACGACTTACGTGATTTTTTTTTCTCTTCTGTAATTTGCCAGAGTTAATTCAGTCCCAACGGACTTGCTTTTTACCACCTTACTATAAAATCTGATTCAGTTTCATACAGTTTTTTCTTTTTTCCCTTACTAATCCCCAGACTAAATGTATGCTTTAAGAAAACATCAGGGTTATAGCTGGTGTTTTTGTCATGTTTCTTGTATAGACTTTCTGGGACCCTAGGTGTGGGAGAGTATTCATGGACATTTAAAGAGTTTAAGAAAATTTTCCAAATCACTATGGTGGTTCCTTTACCACTCGCCACCCCCCCACTCCCCACCCCCTGCCCACTTCTGAACATGTCAAGTTTAAGGGCTCATTTCTTTACCAGATCTTAGATCTACCAAATATCTGCTGGGGTTGAGATCAATTGTGAGGTTTGGAAAGGAGTGGAAAGAAACATGCTTAGTGAAAAAGTGCTGTGTCAAACTTTAAAGTAAAAAAAAGAATTTTACTTATTCTTTTTTAAAAATATTTCTTTTTAAATTAAAAGATAATTGTTTTACAGAATTTTGTTGTTTTATCATTTCAGAGAGCTTAGCCTGCCTGCCTGGAGGACCCAAGTCTTCTGCTGTCTCCTAGAGGTTGCTTTGTAGTTGTTCCATATCTTGATAAGTTTTTGATGTATTTGTGAGGAGGCTGGTGATCTCCCCATCTTAATCCTCCACCATCTTCCATCTCCTCAGAATTTGAGTTATTCTTGCATGACAAAGCCGTCTTCTTTGTCTCACTAACCTAAGATCAGAAATCAAAAGGCTGGGGGCTGCCTCCAAATCATAGGCTGTGTATGGGATTCAACCTAAACCCATCTCACAGTAGAAACTTTTGAAAGATTTTAACGTGACTTTGCAAATAGCAGAATGAGCAGCAATGATTTCATTATGTCTAACAAGCACATGTGGTGTCATTGTGCTTGATATTCTCCACATAATCTTCTGGGTATTGGGTGTGTGTGAGGGCACTGGATGCAACAGAAGATGTTTTCATTGAATGAGTTAGGATGGAGCAACCTGTCTGTGTCTTATTTCAAGCTTGACTGAAGATTCTTCCTGTGACAATGAGTGAGTTTAATATCACACTATACTCTTCATATAGGAATTAAAAAATCAAACCCTTTTTGGCATAATCATGCTATCTCTTCACATGTTGAACTTTGGTAACATTGTGGGGGGCAGGAAATCTATGGCCAAAGGACTATGTGACTGAAAAAAAAAGGAAGAATTGCCATTCATGGCATGACATCTCTGCAATGTCATCTGCCAAGCAGATGTGATTTTCAAAGACTTTTAAAGTTCTCTTACTCCATCTCCAATTAATTCCCCTGTCTGTAGTAAACCCCTTCAGACCTCTGGTGATAGAAATTATGGATATTCTGAGGGCCAGTTTATTTTCCAGACTAATTTTTTAAAAAGTATACTCTTCATATTATGATCATTCTAAGAGTGATGACCAAAATTTTGGAGCCATTATTTTCTTTTAAAAATCAACATAAAATTTCTTTTCTTTCTGGTTTCATGAAACTAAGTATCTCAGAATCACCAAAGTCTAGTGCAAAGATGGCGACACCAAAGGCAGGTCACACAGGAAGTTAGTGGAAAGGTGGAAAACTACACACAGTAGTTATTTTTCAAGCTTTTCTGTGAACACATAATCTATTTAGCAATTTTCTATTCCTTGTAATTAAAATACAAAGAGTCACACTTTCTCTCTGCTTGATATTCTTCATATAATCTTCTGGGTGGAGCTTGAGGATTTTTCTGGACTCCTGGTGCTCATCTGGTTACCTCTGCTGACAGACCTGGATATAGCCCTGTGTGTGTCTGTCGCACTCAGCAGGGCAGCAAATGGCAGGGTCCTGCTGTGATTTCACAGTCCTGCTTTCTTCTCCGGCATCCAGGCTGGGCTATATATATACCATTACCACATCATTCACAGCTTCCTGTCAGAAAGCCAAGAATCACATCACCTTATCCCACACTCACATTAGCACGAATAATTTAAATCAACATTTCTGCGTTGGGGGATACTGTTGTTTGGGAAGTGGGGTGCATCTACAGGGCTGACTGACAGTGGTAGGTTTTTCTTACTTTTGGTGGGCTCAAGCACTTGTCTAAATACAGACCCTTAACACTGCCTTGTTGTCTCCACCCAGCAGGCAGCAATTCTGGCTCACTACATCACAGTCTCTCATGTCAACAAAGCCTCGTCTTAGCAGTTTTCCTGGTGTTAGTCTGAGGGGTGTATGTCTCTGTCTGTGAGTATGTTTGCTAGGAAAGTTTTTCTCCCTGATGGAGGAACGGGAGAAAAGAAACAAGCCACAGAGTTCTCTATAAACACCGACTACTCATTTAGATTTCATTGTGAGATTATAAGCTCTTCTTCCTCCTGGAATCTCTTGAGACCTTAGGTTGGCATATCCCAAAGTATCATAGACATCAATGACCTCTAACTTGGACAACCAACAAGAAGTCAATTCAGATCTAAACACTCTCCAGGCTCCTTGGCTCCTTTCAACAAAAACAGTGATGCCTGCACACTGAGCTTTTCTCCTCTTCTGGGTGATGGGAGTAGGACGGAAAAGACCATCAGGATCTCTTCTCTTCTGGTGCTTCCATCCTGACATTCTTTCAGGTTTGGGGTATGACTTAAAAAAAAAAACAACAGCACTAAGTGCAATGATAGGCATATTAGTAATGTATGTGTGAGACAAAGAATGAATATTTTGAGGGAACTTACAGAATAGAATAGAGATTCCATATTAGAAAATTATTATCTGAAGATGAAGGTAAAATCATCAGATGTTCAATTGACAATCCCTTCTGTCTTTATACAGCTATGGTTATTTAGGTCATTGCACAGGCTATTGGTCCCAGTTCATCCTTCCCCTGTGGTAATACTTTATGTGACATCCTTGGCATGGTCTCATGGTGGGCAGAGTGGATTACCCAATGTCTTGATTCTGCACTTGGCCATTTTACTTGTTTGGTCAATGGGATGTTAACTAATGTGAGGCTTAAGATGTGAGCTTTCTTTCTGCACTTCTGCCCAAAGCATCCTTATCTCCTACCCCATCGTATGTTGGCCCCAAAACGATGAGAAACATGGAATAGATCTAAAACAAAGTAGCTGAGCCAGCCTAGATCAGCCAAACCCAAGCCAATGGTCAGATACATGAGTAAGAAATAAATGTCTATTACCTTCCATTGAGATTTTGTGTTTGTTTGTTATGTAGCAACAACTGACTTTTATATAATGTGACTACCAATACCACCAACTTTCACTTCACAAAAATTCTATGAGACTTTGTGATTGGTTGTCACATAGTAACGGCTGACTGATTACACGTCACTATGAACTTTGTTACTAACTTCCATTTCATAACATTGTTCAGTTCAGTTCAGTTGCTCAGTCATGTTCGACTCTTTGTGACCCCATGAATCACAGCACGCCAGGCCTCCCTGTCCATTACCAACTCCCGGAGTTCACCCAGACTCACGCCCATTGAGTCCGTGATGTCATCCAGCCATCTCATCCTCTGTCATCCCCTTCTCTTCCTGGCCCCAATCCCTCCCAGCATCAGAGTCTTTTCCAATGAGTCAACTCTTCGCATGAGGTGGCCAAAGTACTGGAGTTTCAGCTTTAGCATCATTCCTTCCAAAGAAATTCCAGGGCTGATCTTCAGAATGGACTGGAGGATCTCCTTGCAGTCCAAGGGACTCTCAAGAGTCTTCTCCAACACCACAGTTCAAAAGCATCAATTCTTCGGCACTCAGCCTTCTTCACAGTCCAACTCTAACATCCATACATGCCCACAGGAAGAAACATAGCCTTGACTAGACGGACCTTAGTCGGCTACTGACTTCCATTTCATAACAACCCAGCAAGGCTCTTTATAAAGAGAGAGGTTGCTGGTGATCCTGGAGTTCATCCAGTGTCCCTGTTCTATTGCTGAGAAAATTGAGGCTCAGTGTTATGTCACTTGGCTGATGTAACACAATCTGAAAGGTCTAACAGGAATCCACTGGCTGGACCACCAGTGTGGCCTATTTATTCTCAAGATTCAGGTTAAGAGGGTAGGACTGTGACTGATGCTGTATGCAATTCTAAACCATGGTTGTGCCACCAATTATATAGGTACCTTCTATTTACATGACATAAAGCTCACCCATATTTGAAACTAGATAGAAAGAGGAAGATCTATGAATAACAAGTTGTAATCAGTTCATCTCATGTATAAGCATATGTCCAGACTCTGGGCTGCATCCCGCAGTAACATAAATGACAAATTGGAATAGGACCAAGTAATCACAACCAAAGCTTTCAAGGATGTTATTATTCCATTGTTAAGTCATGTCTGACTCTTTGCAACCCCTTGGGTTATATAATTCCAGAATCCTCTGTTCTCCACTATCTCCCAGAATTTGCTCAAGTTCAAGTCCATTGAGTTGGTGATGCTATCTAACCATCTCTTCTTGTCCTACCCTCTTTTCCTTTTGCCCTCAGTCTTTCCCAGCATCAGGGTCTTTTCCACCGAATTGGCTCTTTACATTAGGTGGCCAAATTATTGGACCTTCACAGTTAGCATCAGTTCTTCCAATGAATATTCAGAGTTGATTTCTTTTAGGATTGACTGGTTTGATCTTCTTGCAATCCAAGGGACTCTCAAGAGTCTTCTCAACACTGCAATTAGAAAGCATCAATTCTTTGGTGCTCAACCTTCTTTATGATGATCCAGCTCTCACATCTGTTCATGACTACTGAGAAAACCATAGCTTTGACTATACAGACCATTGTTAGCAAAGCGATGTCTCTGCTTTTCAGTACATTGTCTAGGTTTGTCATACCTTTCCTTCAAGGAGCAAGCATCTTTTAATTTCATGGCTGAAATCATCATCTGCAGTGACTCTGGAGATCAAGAAAATAAAATCTATCACTGCTTCCACTTTTCCCCCTTCTATTTACCATGAAGTAATGGGACCATATTCCATGACCTTAGTTTTTTTTTAAATTTTAATTTTACTTTATTTTACTTTACAATACTGTATTTGTTTTGCCATACATTGACATGAATCCACCATCGGTGTACATGAGTTCACAATCCTGAACCCCCCTCCCACCTCCCACCCCATATCATCTCTCTGGATCATCCCCTTGCACCAGCCCCAAGCATCCTGTATCCTGCATCTAACATAGACTGGCGATTCGTTTCTTACATGATAGTATACATGTTTCAGTGCCATTCTCCCAAATCATCCCACCCTCTCCCTCTCCCTCATGACCTTAGTTTTTGAATGTTGAATTTCAAGCCAGCTTATTTCACTCTCTTCTTTCACTCTTCTCAAGAGGTTCTTCAGTTCCTCTTCACTTTCTGCCATTAGAATGCTATCATCTGCATATCTGAGGTTGTTGATATTTCTCCTGGCAATCTTGATTCCACCTTGTGGTTCATCCAGGCTGGCATTTCACAAGGCGTACTTGGCATATAAGTTAAATAAGCGGTGTGACAATATACAGCCTTGTCATACTCCTTTCCCAATTTTGAACCACTCCACTGTTCCATATCCAGTTCTAACTGTTGCTTCTTGACCGACACACAGATTTCTCAGTAGACAAGTAAGGTTGTCTGGTATTCCCATCTCTTTAAGAATTTTCACAGTTTGTCATGATCCACACAGTCAAAGATTTTCAATGACGCAGAAATAGATGTTTTTGAGGAAGTACCTTGGTTTCTCCATGAGCTAATGAGTGTTGGCAGTTTGATCTTTGATTCCTCTGCCTTTTCTAAACCCAGCTTGTACATCTGGAAGTTCTTGATTCACATACTGCTAACGTCTAGCTTGAGGGATTTTGAGCATAAACATGTTAGTATAAGAAATAACTGCAACTGCATGGTAGTTTGAACATTTTTTGGCATTGTCTTTCTTTGGGGTTGGAATGAAAATTAACCTTTTCCAGTCCTGAAAATCCATGGACAGAAGAGTCTGGTGGGCTACAGTCCATGGGATCACAAAGAGTCGGACATGACTGAAGCAACTTAGCACGAGTTTTTCAAATTGGAGGACATATTGAATTCAGAACTCAGTATGATGGAAACATCAGGGGAAAAAAAGTGGAAGCAACCTATGTGTCCATTAGTGGATGAACAGATGAACAAAATGTGGTATACATATCCAATGGAATATTTTTCAGATGTAATAAGGAAGAAAAGTCTGATGCATGCTACAGCATGGACGGATCCTGAGGACATCTGGCTAATTAAATACGCAAGACACAAAAAGACAAATAGTGTATGATTCCATTTATATGAAGTATCAACAGTAGTTAAATTCATGCAAACAGGAAGGCTGGTGGTTTCCAGGGGAAACTGGGAAGTGGAAAATGAGTTGTTATTTAATGGGCTTCTGTGATAGCTCAGTTGGTAAAGAATCTGCTTGCAATGAAGGAGACCTGGATAGATTCTGGGTTGGGAAGTTCTTCTGGAGAAGGGAAAGGCTACCCACTCCTGTATTTTGGCCTGGAGAATTTCATGAGCTAAAGTCCATGGGGTTTCAAAGAGTAAGACAGGACTGAGCAACTTTCACTTTCACTTTCATGTAATGGGTATAGCATTTCAAGTTTGCAAGATGAAAAAGTTCTGGAGATGGGTTGCATAAAATATTAATATACTGAATATGACTGAACTATATACTTAAAAATGGTTAGTTACCAAATTTTATGTTATTTTTTAGCCACAATTAAAGAGTAAAAAAAGAAATCCTGATTGTTGATCACTGGGAGAAGACCCACAGATCCCTCCTCATGGCAGAGCTGGCCAACTTTGGCTTGAAAGTGAAAGTGAGAGTTGCTCAGTCATGTCTGATTCTTTGCGACCCCATGGACTATATAGTTCACGGAATTCTTCAGGCCAGAATACTGGAGTGGATAGCCTTTCCCTTTTCCAGGGTATCTTCCCAACCCTGGGTTCGAACCCTGGTCTCCTGCACCTCAGGTGGATTTTTTACCAGCTAAACCACAAGGCAAGCCCAATATTTATTTGGCTGTGCCAGGTCTTCCTTGTGGCATATGTGGTTTTCATTGAATCATGTGGAATCTTTCACTGCCCCGTGGCATGTATGGTCTTAGTTCCCTGACTAGGGATTGAACCCATGTTCCCTGCATTGCAAGGATTCTTAACCATGGGACCACTAGGTGTCTTTAGCTTCTATTTCAATTTGTTACCACTTCTAACCCTCTATCCTCTTTGTATGCTTAAATTCTCCTACAAGTAACCTGACAATCAGTAACCCTAATAGATACCAAGTATAATTCCCTTGTAAAAACCCACAGGGAGTTATTTTCTCCTTCTATTTTCTGACTTCTCTATCTTGAAATTTTGTTTATTCACAATATATACATGTCATATACAAAACTAACTGTTCTCTTTGTTATTCTCTCTACTAGTTCTGTTGTTACATGATTTATGTTTTGGCTCATAGTGTGCTTAATTTTTTTCCCTATGGAATTCTTGCATTTAAGGAAGAAACTCTGGTTTTATTTCCATTTATTCAACAAGTGTATGTTGAAGGTCCACTCTATGTATTGATAAACAGTAATACCATTAATGATTGCAAAATCACAAATGCCTATGAGGTAAACATAAACAGATTAAGTTACTTTTAGTTGAGCCATGGTTAGTATTAATATTATATATATTTAATCATAATCTATTGTTTAAAATAGATCAACCAATTGTGTAGTGATTTTACTCTAATCTAAATATTTGACTAGAGCACAAAGGGAAAGGCAGCTATAGATAAAAGCAGGTAGTGGCAACACCAAACCCCCTTACCCTTCAGATTCAGCATAAGTTATGAACCTTTATATCCATCAATGCCATCTCGGAGCACTCCTCTCCCTAAGCCTTCTCTGCCATAGACACAGCTGCTAAACAGTTCTGGGCTCTGTCTCTGCCATTATAAAGTCTCCATACCTTATCCTCATTACTTCTTTGATCCTCTCAAGGGGGCTGTACCTGTGCTAAATATTTCTGTGCGTGTTTTCCTGCCCATGCCTTAATTCTATTTCAGGCAGTTTTTCTTACATGCAGGCTAATACTCTCTTTAAACTTTTTTACTTTAAACTCTTTCCTTCCTTGCCTGTTAACATTTGGGGCATTTTACAGAAGCCTGTATCTGTCTGTTTCTCATCACAAGTGATTCTGATGCATGTGGTATGAGGACCATTCTTAGGGGAAAAGCATACATTTTTGGTATTAAGTATACCCGGGTTTCAGTGCTGGTCTGCCACTACATAGCTGAGTTACACTGAGGAATGAAGCCCTCATATACAGATCCATAAAATGAGGGTTCATGAGAACACCAAGTTGATTTACACGTTTGTCTCATTTCTGCTTTTAGATTTTGTAAATTATCTCTGGTAGATGGGATTCTGTGAGCAAAATAAGGGATTGGTTGAAGATAGGAGCACAAATAGTTTATCACTAGTAGCCATTAAAGCAATGCTACAGAACAAGATAGCTTTGTTTTGTGGCTTGGTGGTGGCAGTCTGTAGGTCAAGACTGTCGAATAGAAATATAAGGCAAGACATGTAAATAATTTAAATGTAAAGAAATATGCAAAATTAATCTCTACTATAAATTTTATTTAATTTAGTATGTTCCAAATACTATTACTTAAAGATGTAATAAATGCTAAAAATTATTAATATTTTACATTCTCTTTGTCAAACTAAATCTGTGAAATTGGTCTAAATTTTCCAGTTAGAGTACACTTCAAATTGGGCCCTAAATTTGTATCAGAAATAAGTGAACTGTAATTTGTAAAAATTTGTGGTTGAAAAAGTAGGTTCACACACCAACTTACTCTAAACATACTTAATTTTTTTCCCAATAACTGAGTTGATCATAAGTTTAAAATTAAAATGAAAATAAATAAAAAACTGTTTCTCAGTCATACTAGTCATATTTCATGGCTTAATAGCTACATGTGTTGGATAGTGCTTTATTAGGTAACGTGGATCCCAAGTCATGAGGTTTGTGGACATAGATGGGTCCTTTGCCATAGAATTAACCAGCCAGTTTTTTTCTTTGTTTAGTAGGGAATTATATTAACCACATTGCCATTAAACCTGCAGACATAGTTCATGCATAAAGATCCCTTTACTTTTTTTTTCTCAGAAAAATGGGTCACGTTTTTTATTTTGTTCATGGGGCTGAATTTAGTCATTTTGTCTGCTACAAGCGATATAGTTTTTCAAAACTGTCCTGAGGGGAATCTGAGTATTTTTTCAGCTTGCAGCTGCACTATTGTTAGGTCAACAATTAGCCTAGTCTTCTGAGTTGCATAACAAATATACCAGCTCCCAGGAAGTGAATGATGCCAGGACAAACTTAACGCCAATGTAGGTGGAATCTTATTTAATGTGTTTGTGATAAGACAGGACTGTAAAATAATGTGACACACTTAAATATTATATTTTTAAAAAAGAAAATAAAAGAATGGGAATTGTTTCATATTTATTGAGAAAAGGTCCAAATGGAAAAACTAGAAAGGTCTTAGAACTGAATTCTGTGTGTGTAATCAAACATTAGTCAAAGTTTTGTGCGTGTTTTGTCATGTCTGACTCTCTGCAACTCCATGGACTGTGACCCACCAGGCTTCTCTATCCAAGGGATTCTCCAGGCAAGTATGCTGGAGTGGGTTGCCATTTCTTTCTCCAGGGGATCTTCCCCACCCAGGGATTGAACCCAGGCCTCCTGCATTGCAGGCGGATGCTTTACCGCCTGAGCTACTAGGGAAGGCCAATCAAAGTTTACCACACTTCATAATTTCAGATGTCCACAAGTAGGAAAAAGTAAGGAAGTCACAGATGACTTAAAGAAACAAATGAATGAAAAGCCCACAGCTGATATCATACTCAGTGGTGGAAAACTGAAAGCTTTTCTTCTCAGATTAGGAGTAAGAAAAGGATGTCCACTTTTGCCACGTCTGTCCAACACAGTACTGGAAATATCAGTCAGGGCAATTAGGAAAGAAAAAGAAGTAAAATGTATTTGAGTTGTAAAGAAAGAAGTAAAGTTATCTTTGTTCACAGTTGGCACAATTTTATATTTAGAAACCTTAAAGTTTCTAGAAAGAAAAAAGAAACTGTTAGAACTAATAAATGAGTTCATCAAAATTGAAGGATACAAAATCAAAATAAAAAATCAGCTGCATTTTTATAGCAACTAAAAATGAATTACCTGAAAAGGGAATTGAGAAAACAATCCCATTTACAATAGCATCAAAGCAATAAAATACATAGGAATATACTTTACTATGAAGGTGAAAGTCTTGTACACTGAAAACTATAAAGCTATACTTTAATGAAGACACAAATAAATGAAAAGATATATCATGTTCATAAAGGACTCAATTTGTTAAAATGTCCATACTACCCACAATGATCTACAGATTGAATACAATCCCTACGCAAATCCCAGTGATAAGTTCTCAAATTCAAATGGAGTCAAAAAGGACCTCAAATAATCAAAGCAATCTTGAGAAAGAAGACAAAAGCTACATACCTTACCCTTCTGATTTCAAAACATTATAAAGCTATACAATCAAAACATATGGTACTGGCCTTAAGACACAAAGGTTCACTTGGGTTCAAAGGAGTCTCTCCATAAGGTCTCTCCAGCAGACAACATGAAAACATGGCAGCTCATCACTCCCATAGTCTACCGGCTAAAGCAGTCACCAGGTACACTCAGATTCTAGGTGACTAAGAAATAGACTACATTTAAATGAGGGAAAGGCAAAGCCACATTTCAGAAGTGCACATGGAATGGGAGACAATGTTGCAGGCATTTTTGGAAAATAAAATCTGCTATTATAGGCGACAGAAAGGTCATGAAGTAGCAAAGAAGGAAAACTGTACCTTAAATACCAGGATAGTTGACTACAGACTCTAAGTACTATTGCTTGTTTGACATAAACTGTTAAGTCAAACACAGTTTGCTAAATTAAGGGAATTAGAGCTTCTTAGTTCCTTATTTTTAGTTTGGTCTTATTGTGTACCTTAGGCTCATTTATCTATTGGCATTTATGTTTTGACTAAAAAACTTGCTTTGTTATGGGGCCTCCAAAGTGCAGAATTTGACTCAGTAGTTTACCTAAAATTGTAGCTCACTTTGAAAAGTTTTGACATGATAGGTTTCATTCATCCATCCACCCATCCATTGATTCAGTATTAATTTAGTGTCTACTATGTACCAGATGGATTTCCCTGGTGGCTCGATGGTAAAGAATCCACCTGCGGTGGGGTGGACCTGATGCCTGCGTTGGTTAGATCCCCTGGAGGAGGGCATGGCAACCCACTCCAGTGTTCTTGCCTGGAGAATCTCCATGAACAGAGGAACCTGATGAGCTATAGTCCATGGTGTTGCAGAGTCGGATACAACTGAGTGACTAAACACGGCACATGTACTAGACACTGCTTTTAGTGATGCAGTTACAGCATTGAGCAACACAGAAATAATTCCTGGGCTTATGGAGTTTACATCCTCCATTATTTCTCAATTGGAAAGCAGCTCAGAGCAAGGCAGAGGGATGGTTATGACTAATGAGAATTGGGAATACAAATAGAATGTCTGTGAGACTCTAATGGTATGAGAAGGAATACTTTCTTCTTAACCAGCACATAAACACATTGGGGGAAACCCATTTCTTTCAGCACATGTGGGGAAAATAAAATCAACTGGTGAATGTTGAGGAAAACTCTTTTGGAAGCCTGGAATGACTTTAAATTTACCAGGAGGCTGTAAATGAGGTTAGCTGTTGTGTTTATTGGGTCAGAATAAAGAAAACTCAGACTGGGAAGTCCCAAGGAGCTATTATTATTATTATTATCAGTCTCAGTGACCTTAGATCCTTTTCATTCTCCTGGCTGCTAGGCAGCCATGAGTTGTGGAATGCTTTGGATTTTATCCTGTACTAATTTCAGAAACTTCAGCAAAGTATAAAAGAGGAAGGTAATGATGATTCACAATTTCACTCTCCAAAGATTATCTCCACAAATCTTTTGAAATATTTTCTAGTGTGTTTCTAAATAGCCATACCCACAGCCAAAGCCATGGATCTAAGAAATTTGGGATCCCACACCATAAACCATTCTGCTCTTTTCCTTTAACACCATAAAAATGTGCTTTTCCCTACATTACCAATCATTTCTAGAGTGGTAAATTTTCCATGGCTGTGTGAAATTATATTATACCAATGTTAATCCTTATTTTCGATATTTACATAGTTTCTTTTGTTATTAATACCATTGTAATAAACATGTGTGAGCATTGATGTTTGTGTACATCTCTGACTTTTTTTCCTTAGGATAAACTCTTGAAAATGGAATTCCTTCGTCAAAGATACAACATTTTTAGGTCAAAGATAGAACAGTTCTGTCTTCTCCAGGCAAACAAAACACGGGAATTTTAATTCACTATATTAGTACTGAAATGGCATCTAATGGTTGTGTAGGTAAGACACAACCTTGTTTTGTTTGCAGAGGTACTATTATAATAACTGTCTTATACAATTTCTTAATGAGGGGAAACCTCCTATGATAGCATTGCTGAGGCTGTTTTTGAGAAGAGGTCAAGAGAAAAATCTTCAATGTACAACCGTAGTTTTTTTTTTTTTTTTTAAATTTACTTCTTACTTTCCAAGTCAAAGCAAGAGAAGCGGACATGTAAATTGGAGGCTGCATCCATCACTTACAGCTGCTCCTGATAAAAGAGGAGCAGCTCCAAGTGCCTCAGTGCCGGCAGCTGCTTTCTTGACGGCTATCATCTCCCTCCCGTATCATCTCGGGTTTCTCATTTTGTCCAAAGTGCAGAGCCAAGAGGCATCTAGTCTCAAGCCTGGGACCTGCTCACCTTATCACTCTGGCACTGCATCCTACGAAGAAAAGGGCTTGTTTCCCCCCACCCCCACCCTTTTAGCAGTTACAACAAATTGGTCTCTTGTATACAGAAAGAGCAGGCCCTAGGCTGGATCTGACTATGCTGTTTGGAACTGTTTATGGCTTATTTTGGACTCTCCAGGCAGGGCCATAAATACACAGTTAATCTGCCTGATAGCAGGAACAGCACTTTGGCCCCAAGAGATTAACCACATGTGAAATACAGAAACCCCATCTATCCTGCACCAGCCAGCTGTATGTAAGGCCAGTCCTCTGTGGGCTGGTTGGGGGACTGAGGCTCCAACTGCTTCTCTGGCCGTTTCCTTTCCCTGCACTGTCCAACACCTGGTGCCATTCAAGATCCTTCCTGGCCCTTGGAAAAGATCTAGCAGTTACTTAAGCTGTTGGTTGTCTCTTTTAATTTAAATTTTGGATTTAATTCCTATCATTGTGACTTGAAAAACCTTGTTACCTCTTGTTTGGTCATTTAGGGCTGCAGTGTTCAAAAAGGTTGCCACTAGTCACGACTGAAGTGACTTAGCAGCAGTCACATGTGGCTATTGAAATTTAGATGAATCAAAATGCACTCAAGTAAAAAATTCAGTTTCTCAGTCACACTAACTATGAGTCAAGTGCTCAGTATCTCATAGTATTGGATAATAAAGACATAAAACAGTTTCATGATCACAAAAGGTTTTATTGGTCAGATCTGATTTAGGACATTTGCACTGGAAAAGGCAAAGGTAGGAAAAAATGGTCTCCTCACTTCATATTTTGGACTATTGTTGTTGTTGTTAGCCTATACATGAAAAAAAAAGTCATAAATATAGCTGAAAGGTATTAAACTTCTGTACATGCCAGGAAATGTGCTTAGAGCCTTATATGCTCTACCTCATTAAAATATCAAGATAAGCCTATAAGGTAGGGAGTATTATTGTACCCATTTTACAGATGGTGGTAAGAAAGGTAGAGAAATTCTCCCAAGATCATTCAGCTAGACTTTGATTCCATTCTGCCTTCCTCCCAGGTAACCTGCCCTCCACCCCAGTGAAGCCTCATGACCAGGCTGCCACCCTGGGCTCCAGGACAGTTTGGGGATTTCTGGAGTTCCTTGACTCCACTGGAATGAGAGTTTGAGGTTGGAGGGGTGCTCTGCCTTGGTCAGGTGCCTCCAGTTGTACACTCCCCAGATCCAGGTAAACCTGGAAGTCTTCTAGAATTCCTATCTTTACAGTTTTATGGCCCTGTAAGTGGATAGAATCTAGGGTTATTGGCATGTCATCTTGATAGGGGAATTGCAGAAGATTCTCAAGTCTTTCCAGCTTAAGATAAGAAGTGATTTGGAGACTGAATGATTTGGCCTGTTTGAGCTGCCCTGAATATCCTCAAGTGCCAGGAATGTGCTTTGGGTGGATAGTCACACAGAGGGAACACAGGGATAGTGAAAGGAAGGGAGGGATAAAGAGGCCCTAGAATAGTCCTATAGAGGGTTCTTGCCATGTCCCCAGGACATTTCCCTATAGCCAGCTACCTTCTCACACAAGGTACCAGTCATTGTCTACCCTGTCCCAGGTCTTGCTTCCTCCCTTTTGCATGTCTGTGGGCATGAAGTTTTCTCTCCATAGTGGATGTGAGCCAGCATGCTAGCACTTTGTGAGTTGAGTGTCAGGACAAGGTGCGACTTGATTCTCCCAGAAATCTCCCTTGTTCTAGAGATAGCCTGGGGGGCCAGGGAGCTCTGAAGGACCGAAGTTCAATTCCCTCCACTCCCATCACACTCGAATCTTAGGAGGTGCAAGTTCCGTGTTTGCCAGTGGTGACAGATTAGAGAGGGGCCAGACCGGACAACCCAGCTATGGCTGGAGGGGCTTAGAGGTGGGCTGATTAGGCTAAGTGAAAGTGTGAAAGTGAAAGTGAAGTCGCTCAGTCGTGTCCGGCTCTTTGCGACCCCGTGGACTGTAGCCCACCAGGCTCCTCTGTCTATGGGATTCTCCAGGCAAGAATACTGGAGTGGGTTGCCATTTCCTTCTCCAGGTGACCTTCCTGACCCAGGGATCGAACCCAGGTCTCCCGCATTGCAGGCAGACACTTTAACCTCTGAGCCACCAGGGAGGCTGCTTGGCAAAGGTCGGATTGGGCCTCCTGAGGGGAACGCTCCACTCTTGCCTCTCCAGCAGTAAAGCCTGTTGTGGAACACAGAGCCCCTGCACTGCGCGTCTGAAAGCTTGACTGGTGGGAAACTGTGGACTTTTCTGTTATTGTTGTTTGTGTGCATGAGAAACTCCTTAATCAAACTGTGGGCTCCTGAAGAGTAGAGTGTACATTTTTCTTCACCAAGTACTGGGTTACCTTTAATCTATGTGTGTGTGCTAAGTTGCTTCAGTCGTGTCCAACTTTTTGGAACCCCATGGACCATAGCCCGCCAGGTTCCTCTATGCATAGGATTCTCCAGGAAAGAATACTGGAGTGGGTTTCCTTGCCCTCCTCCAGGGGCTTTTTCTGACCCAGGGATTGAACCTGAATCTCTTACATCTACTGCGTCGGCAGGCAGGTTCTTTACCACTAGCACCACCTGGCCATGATCAAAAAACAGGAAGCTGTGGAGGAGGCCATGGCAAGATGGTTACATGTTTTGTTCAAAAAAAGGTAACATATTAACTAGTTTATATTATTTTACCCACTTTTGTGGAAAATTTTTCTATATAACCCACCTTCCTATATTTCTTACTCTTCATCTAACTTGTTTATTCTCTCTTTTAATCCATACAAAGAAAAAAAATAAGAATGTTATCCACAAACTATTAACTTTTGATTTTCTACGAGTGTTGGGTTTGCATCTCAGTCAAATAACAACTCCAGGTAATTTAAATAAATATGGAGTGTCCCAGAAGCTATGGGGCAGGTCACAGACTTGAGAAAAAGCCCAACACCTGGGTATTGGAAGGTTAGTATCAAAGGGGGCTTCCAGACATGGGTAGCTGAAAATAAAGGAAACCTTCCTTGTGCTGGAGTCCATTAGCTCAAAGCATTTTTCAATCTTAATATGTCTTCGTTCAAGATTCAAAATTCTGGGAGGGTGAGTTTGATTGGCCTAGATTGGGTCACATGACCATACTTGGGTTCAACTGATGGGAAGGGGAACAAGCGTCATTACCAAGGAAAAAGGACAGATGTGCTGGGAAGGCAAAAACAACAACAGATGATCACTGCAGATCATGGATACTTTATGTTCATCTGTGATTTCTAGATATTTTTGTAAAAATCATTAAAAATTTAAAAATATATTTATATATATTTTATAATAAGTAAGTCTTTAAAAATTTGTTATTTTGGTATTTAAAAAGATATAACAGAACAATACTGCAAGAGGATGCTGGTACACTGGAAAAGAATCAGAGGTAAATATTTGAGAAGGGACAGAAAACCATGCAAAATGTATTTTGGGGAGAAGTGTGGGATATGTTAATCAGCAGACATGGAGACTCAGGTGTGTCCTTGTGAGCGCCTTCCACCACTTGAGGGAACAGTGTCAGGATGTGGTGGGTGTGCCCTTCAAGGCTCCAGAGGTAAAGCTGTGTTTCTGAGGGTCTTCACTGCCCAGAGATATGAAGGATGGCTAAGAGCTCATGCATGACCTCACCAAGCATATCCATGGAGGGACTCAATGACTATGCCATGCTTGGTGTCACTGGATGAGAAGATTCTGGCATCCCTTCCAACTCTTACTTCTATGGTTCCATGACTCACCATTAACATGTATTTATAGGGGAAGCAGGAAAGTCAATTTTCTGAAAGTCAAGGGAACAAAATCCAGTATCTGGATGACTGGGAAGAAGTATAAGAAAAATATAACTGTAACATTCTACATATTCAGAAGAATGTTGAAGAATATATTAAAGATTCTTATCTTTCAGGATCCTACTGTCTGCCCCATCTTTGGTGCACAGCTTCCTAATCCCTTACCTCCCAGCTACAGTAGAGAGAAGGAACAAAGTGAACTTTCTTTAAAATGACAACCTGGAGACAAAATTGAAATCTGTCAAATACATACACACATATGCATAAGAGGTGAGCTCAGAGAATTGTTCATTTGGTAACTGGCATTCAGGGAATTTGCTTATGATAAACTGAACTTTCATTTTGAGACTACAGATATAGAGAGTTGAACAGAAGTTTTACAATTTCCTCAGGTTGGGAAGATCCCCTGGAGAGGGGAAAGGCTACCCACTCCAGTATTCTGGCCTGGAGAATTCCATGAGGTCGCAGAGTCACACAACTGAGCCACTCTCACTTTCACTTTTAAGTCTCAGAGAAGTAATCTACACTAGGACGTTGGGGACACACCAGCCTTCAGAGCCATCTCTGAGTATGTCATTTCTAGGGAAGGTTGGGACTTTTCTAGGTGCAGCAGGTCTTTAGGTGCCCTGGGCATTCTGAATGGTTCTGAGGGGTCCCTCATTGCTGATACAAATTTGAGCTGCTTTAGAAGGACTCAAGGGAAGAGCTGTACTGCAGTGAGAAGGCGTCTTGATTCAGTCAGCATTATTCTGTAACTTTCCTGGGGCTCATGTGTGGATCCTGCACTGAGCCACTTTAATACACCTGCATGGATGAAGCACTTAATTCTCACAACTGCTGGAAGCACAGACTTAGACAGCCACCAGTGGCTAGAATGCTTTAACAACTGGCTCAGCTGAATGGGGGGCTTTCCTGGTGACTCAGATGGTAAAGAATCTGCCTAAAATGCAGGAGACTTTGGTTCAATCCCTGGGTTGGGAAGATCCCCTGGAGAAGGGAATGGCAACCCACTGCAGTATTCTTGTCTGGAGAATTCCAAGAACAGAGGAGCCTGGTGGGCTATAGTTCACAGGGTCTCAAAGAGTCAGACAGAACTGAGCAACTTTCACTCACTCACTCACAGCTGAATGGAGCTGCTTTGTTTAAGGTCACATTTCTTGCCAGGTGACCTATGACCAAAACTGAAATGGAGGCAGAAAGGCTCTATTCCCTTGCTCTAACTTGACAGCTTCAAAACTTAGCTCAGGTGAATTCTGGTCCCTCTGGCTCATCCTGGTGGCTTTGAAATTCTTCCTGCTGTATCATCTGCCTCACCCAGAATCAGTTCAGTTCAGTCACTCAGTTGTGTCTGACTCTTTGTGACCCCATGAATCGCAGCACACCAGGCCTCCCTGTCCATCACCAACTCACAGAGTTTACTCAAACTCATCAGTCCTTCCAATGAACACCAAGGACTGGTCTACTTTAGGATGGACTGGTTGGATCTCCTTGCAGTTCAAGGGACTCTCAAGAGTCTCTTCCAACACCACAGTTCAACACCATCAGTTCTTCAGTGCTCAGCTTTCTTCACACATCCATATATGACCACTGGAAAAAACATAGCCTTGACTAGATGGACCTTTGTTGGCAAACTAATATCTCTGTTTTTCAAGACGCTATCTAGGTTGGTCATAACTTTCCTTCCAAGGAGTGAGCGTCTTTTAATTTCATGGCTGCAATCACCATCTGCAGTGATTTTGGAGCCCCCCCCACCCCCCAAAAAAGTCTGTCACTGTGCCGGGGTCCAGCCCCGGTGGATCCAGGGTAATTCAAAGGGAAGATGGAATCAGCGTCCTAGGAAAAATCTTATTTAATTACAGATATAAAGAGAGATTAGAAAAGAATAGTGTAGTAGGAAAATTAGTGGAGAAAAAGATGCTGAATAACTTGGTTTACGTGGAATACCAATAAAACTCCAAGACAAGGAATTTGCACCACCTATGTAGGCCACAGGCATCTTTCTGTTCTCCCAAAGGAGAGGAGACACTGAGGCCTCCCAGTCAGATCTTAGAAGCCCAGGCAAAATTAGCAGGCTTGCTGAGTACCCACGCTCCAGATGGGAATTCAGCAAGAAAAATAGAGAACAAGAAAGAAACGACATGGGGGAATCAGTCTTTCCAGAAACTGATCTGTTTTCTTTATTTTCAGGTTTGTTTATATACTTTTTGTTATACATAGGGATGAATACAGAGTCACGCAGGGTCATCAGACCTCACCCTTGTCAAAATCAGGTGCTTCATATAAAATTAGACAAAGGTCTTAGGGGTTTTACATCATCTTCTGGCCATGAGGCCTGCTGACATTTTATGGCCCTTTCTGATAATGGTCAGTCAGCCAGAAAACTTATTTTTTTCACGGGTGATTTTTTCTTAAACCAGGCACCACCCTCCAAATAAAGTTGCATTTCTATAGGGTGAGGGTGTAGTGGGTTATAATCAAGAAAGGAATTTACTTAGCCAGAGTCTGTGCTTTGCTGGAGCAGCCGTGAAGAGATACCCCATGCCAAGGTAAGAGAAACCCAAGTAAGATGGGAGGTGTTGCAAGAGGGCATCAGAAGGCAGACACACTGAAACCATACTCACAGAAAACTAGTCAATCTAATCACACTAGGACCACAGCCTTGTCTAACTCAATGAAACCAAGCCATGCCTGCGGGGCAACCCAAGATGAGCGGGTCATGGTGGAAAGGCCTGACAGAATGTGGTCCACTGGAGAAGGGAATGGCAAGCCACTTCAGTATTCTTGTCTTGAGAACCCCATGAACAGTAGGAAAAGGCAAAATGATAGGATACCAAAAGAGGAACTCCCCAGGTCATTAGGTGCCCATATGCTACTGGAGATCAGTGGAGAAATAACTCCAGAAAGAATGAAGGGATGGAGCCAAAGCAAAGACAATACCCAGCTGTGTATGTGACTGGTGATAGAAGCAAGATTCGATGCTGTGAAGAGCAATATTGCATAGGAACCTGGAATGTCAGGTCCATGAATCAAGGCAAATTGGAAGTGGTCAAACAAGAGATGGCAAGGGTGAACGTCAACATTCTAGGAATCAGCGAACTACAATGGACTGGAATGGGTGAATTTAACTCAGATGACCATTATATCTACTACTGCAGGCAGGAATCCCTCAGAAGAAATGGAGTAGCCATCATGGTCAACAAAAGAGTCTGAAAAGCAGTACTTGGATGCAATATCAAAAACGACAGAATGATCTCTGTTCGTCTCTAAGATAAACCATTCAATATCACAGTTATCCAAGTCTATGCCCCAACCAGTAACGCTGAAGAAACTGAAGTTGAATGGTTTTATGAAGACCTACAAGACTTTTTAGAACTAACACCCAAAAAAGATGTCCTTTTCATTATAGGGGACTGGAATGCAAAAGTAGGAAGTCAAGAAATACCTGGAGTAACAGGCAAATTTGGCCTTGGAATGCGGAATGAAGCAGGGCAAAGACTAATAGAGTTTTGCCAAGACAATGCACTGGTCATAGCAAACACCCTCTTCCAACAACACAAGAGAAGATTCTACACATGGACATCACCAGGTGGTCAACACTGAAATCAGACTGATTATATTCTTTGCAGCCAAAGATGGAGAAGCTCTATACAGTCAACAAAAACAAGACTGGGGGCTGACTGTGGCTAGGATCATGAACTCCTTATTGCCAAATTCAGACTTAAATTGAAGAAAGTAGGGAAAACTGCTAGACCATTCTGGTATGACCTAAATCAAATCCCTTATGATTATACAGTGAAAGTGAGAAATAGATTTAAGGGCCTAGATCTGATAGATAGAGTGCCTGATGAAGTATGGAATGAGGTCGTGACATTGTACAGGAGACAGGGATCAAGACCATCCCCATGGAAAAGAAATGCAAAAAAGCAAAACGGCTGTCTGGGGAGGCCTTATAAATAGCTGTGAAAAGAAGAGAGGTGAAAAGCAAAGGAGAAAAAGAAAGATATAAGCATCTGAATGCAGAGTTCCAAAGAATAGCAAGAGATAAGAAAGCCTTCTTCAGCGATCAATGCAAAGAAACAGAGGAAAAGAACAGAAGGGGAAAGACTAGAGATCTCTTCAAGAAAATTAGAGATAGCAAGGGAACATTTAATGCAAAGATGGGCTCGATCAAGGACAGAAATGGTCTGGACCTGACAGAAGCAGAAGATATTAAGAAGAGGTGGCAAGAATACACAGAAGAACTGTACAAAAAAGATCTTCACGACCCAGATAATCACGATGATGTGATCACTATCTAGAGCCAGACATCTTGGAATGTGAAGTCAAGTGGGCCTTAGAAAGCATCACTACGAGCAAAGCTAGTGGAGGTGATGGAATTCCAGTTGAGCTATTTAAAATCCTGAAAGATGATGCTGTGAAAGTGCTGCACTCAATATGCCAGCAAATTTGGAAAACTCAGCAGTGGCCACAGGACTGGAAAAGGTCAGTTTTCATTCCAATCCCAAAGAAAGGCAATGCAAAAGAATGATCAAATACTGCACAATTGCACTCATCTCACATGCTAGTAAAGTAATGCTCAAAATTCTCCAAGCCAGGCTTCAGCAATACGTGAACTGTGAACTCCCTGATGTTTAAGCTGATTTTAGAAAAGGCAGAGGAACCAGAGATCAAATTGCCAACATCCGCTGGATCATAGTAAAAGCAAGAGAGTTCCAGAAAAACATCAATTTCTGCCTTATTGACTATGCCAAAGCCTTTGACTGTGTGGATCACAAGAAACTGTGGAAAATTCTGAAAGAGATGGGAATACCAGACCACCTGACCTGCCTCTTGAGGAATCTGTATGCAGGTCAGGAAGCAACAGTTATAACTGGACATGGAACAACAGACTGGTTCCAAATAGGAAAAGGAGTACGTCAAGGCTGTATCCTGTCACCCTGCTTATTTAACTTATATGCAGAGTACATCATGAGAAACACTGGACTGGAAGAAGCACAAGCTGGAATCAAGATTGCCGGGGGAAATATCAATCACCTCAGATATGCAGATGACACCACCCTTATGGCAGAAAGTGAAGAGGAGCTAAAAAGCCTCTTGATGAAAGTGAAAGAGGAGAGCGAAAAAGTTGGCTTAAAGCTCAACATTCAGAAAACGAAGATCATGGCATCTGGTCCCATCACTTCATGGGAAATAGATGGGGAAACAGTAGAAACAGTGTCAGACTTTATTTTTTCGGGCTCCAAAATCACTGCAGATGGTGAATGTAGCCATGAAATTAAAAGACACTTACTGCTTGGAAGAAAAGTTATGACCAACCTAGATAGTATATTCAAAAGCAGAGACATTACTTTACTGACTAAGGTCCGTCTAGTCAAGGCTGTGGTTTTTCTCGTGGTCATGTATGGGTGTGAGAGTTGGACTGTGAAGAAGGCTGAGTGCCGAAGAATTGATGCGTTTGAACTGTGGTATTGGAGAAGACTCTTGAGGGTCCCTTGGACTGCAAGGAGATCCAACCAGTCCATTCTGAAGGAGATCAACCCTGGGATTTCTTTGGAAGGAATGAGGCTAAAGCTGAAGCTCCAATACTTTGGCCACCTCATGCGAAGAGTTGAGTCATTGGAAAAGACTCTGATGCTGGGAGAGATTAAGGGCAGGAGGAGAAGGGGACGACCGAGGATGAGATGGCTGGATGGCATCACGGACTCGATGTACGTGAGTCTGAGTGAACTCCGGGAGATGGTGATGGACAAGGAGGCCTGGCATGCTGCGATTCATGGGGCTACAAAGAGTTGGACACGACTGAGCGACTGAACTGAACTGAACTGAACTGAAGGTTTAACATGATTAATCTTAAAGGTTAATACTTATTTCTCCTATATGCTAGTTATATTCATTATAAGGGCAGGGAATATGAAGATTTAGCAGCAAATATTGGCTCAACAAATGAAAAACCCTTCACCAATATAATTTCTAATCAACCCACTAATACTATACTAATAATTTTGTAACTTCTCAAAATAATCTGTATAGAGAAAGTTTAGAACATCTCGTGTCTCTCATAGTTGGGAGGCTGTAAACAATCACATGTGGCCGGATGAACCTGCTCAGGCAGGCTAGAGAACCTTCAGAGGAGTTTGTAAGTTGAATCACTCTTGTCACGCCCAGGAATTTTTATTAACTGGTGCTGCAAGTTAACTCCTTCTCCGAGAGAGGTGGTGCGGGGTCAGCCCCCCATAAAGTCAGAGGTATAGGTGAGAGCATAAAACAGTAAAGTAGACACTCTGGTTTTGGGGGTAGATGCTTGGGAACAGGGAGTCTCCTGAGGCTCGATCTCGCCTTTGCGTAATGTTTAGCCTCCTTCCTCATGACTTTTGCCATGGGCAGAGTTCCTCACGCTGGCTCCCGGCAACACTGTTTCCACTGTTTCCCCATCTATTTCCCATGAAGTGATGGGACCAGATGCCATGATCTTCATTTTCTGAAAGTTGAGCTTTAAGCCAACTTTTTCACTCTCCACCTTCACTTTCATCAAGAGGCTTTTTAGTTCCTCTTCACTTTCTGCCATAAGGGTGGTGTCATCTGCATATCAGAGGTAATTGATATTTCTCCCAGCAATCTTGATTCCAGGTTGTGCTTTTTCCAGCCCAGGGTTTCTCATGATGTACTCTGCATATAAGTTAAATAAGCAGGGTGACAGGATACAGCCTTGACGTACTCCTTTTCCTATTTGGAACCAGTCTGTTGTTCCATGTCCAGTTCTAACTGTTGCTTCCTGACCCAGAATATATTGTAGTAAATTATTACACTTAAATAGTAAGCCACCACAAAAAAGCTTTATGTTCGGTATTTCAGTTAATTGCATGTATATCCATGGCATATGTGATATTATTATCACAATTTTAAAGCTAAGAAAACTGAGACTTAGATAAGTACACTAAGCATCATAGATGGTAGTTGGTGGCTGTGGAGTAATTATTAATCTTCCGTATGTACTGTACACTTACTTTCTTCTGAGCTCTTCAGTATTTAACTTTTGTTACAACTATGGGAGGCTTCCCTGATTGCTCAGTTGGTAAAGAATCCACCTGCAATGCAGGAGACCCTGGTTCAATTCTTGGGTCAGAAAGATCTGCTTGAGAAGGGATAGGCCACCCATTCCAGTATACTTGGGCTTCCCTTGTGGCTCAGCTGGTAAAGAATCTGCCTGCAATGAGGGAGACCTGGGTTTGATCCATGGGTTGGGAAGTTCTCCTGGAGAAGGGCAATAGTACCTACTCCAATATTCTGGCCTGGAAAATTCCATGGACCTTACAGTCCATGGGGTTGCAAAGAGTCAGACGTGACTTTGCAACTTTCACTTCACTTCACACCTATGTGAGTGCACCATGAGAAAACTGAAGTTAATACCATCTGAAGTGAAGTGAAGTGAAGCTGCTCAGTTGTGTCTGACTCTTTGTAATCCCATGGACTATAGCCTACCATGCTCCTCTGTCCATGGGATTTTCCAGGCAAGAGTACTGGAGTCGGTTGCCATTTCCTTCTCCAGAGGATCTTCCTGACCCAGGGATTGAACTCAGGTCTCCCACATTGTAGGCAGATGCTTTATCATCTGAGCTACCAGTGAAGTCCAACTCAATATATATATTTAAGTGATGAAAGTGGCACAATATATTTAAAGGGATGAAAGGGAAGAACTTATAACCAAGAATGCTCTACCCACTTAAGGTTTGGTGAAGCATCACAGCAGGGCATGGAGTCCTGACTCCAAGTCTATCTAGAATTTGGTCTAATAACCACACTGACAATGAAGTCCTAATGTGGAAGTTGGTGCCTGTTTATGCTCTGCTGGCAGTTGATGGACTTGAGGTGCACTGAGGATTCTAATGTTTCCACGAATGCTTGCAGGCTTTCAAACTCCTGGAGTATTTTTTAGTTTCTGGGAAAACCCCAAACTATGCCATGGTACATTGGTGCATCATCCAGTGCAGAATGGAGATAGGAAAAGGTTTCTTGGGATAAATATTCATGATTCTGAAAACACAGATGCTTTTCTTTCTTATGACCAAGAAAAGACAAAAAAGCTTCCATTAAAACAACTAGGGATATGTTAGTAAAAATTAATCTTCATATTTTGCTCTGCTAATACCAGATAAGGATCACAGATCTGTCACCGAATTTTGTAAGCATTTTCACAAACCCATAATAGTATGCCACCATTCTCCCCCCAAAAAATTTGCTCACACTGTGTCTGAAATTTCACAATATCCTTTTGAAGATTTACAGAAATTGTGTCTGATTTCTTAGTAATTCTTCTGGAGGCTACATCACTATCTCCAAGTATGTTTATGGCTTAAAAATAAATAGTGTAAACAGGAAACTTATGTGGGATGAACATGATCCTTATGTTTTACTCCAGCATTTCAGAAGAGTCAATATCCTAATGTGACTTAATGCTGCACACTGCCAGTAGTTTAGCTTGGCTGTTCCTTCCTTTGCTTCTTGAAGCACAATGGAAATAGAATGGGCAGAACATGGGTATTAAGTACTAGAGTTTTGAACTTGATCAGTGAGCCACCAGCCTGCCTTGGTAAACAATGTACATTTTGTCTTCAAAAGCTTGGATGATAGCAATGAGCTTATCTTCACATTGGGGAAATATGTACAATATGAGGAAAAGGCCAGATTTTAGCAGCTGCTTGATTTAGCTTTGAGTTCTGGTCAACCAGAGTATCTGGGGCTGTCCTCCATTTCTTAATAGGGCAAGAGGTGTCCACATCACAGAAAGACCCACCAACAGACAAGGTCTTTCAAGGTTATATATTCCTCTTACTGCCTATTAGATATTACTCATCTTGCTGGACAGCTGCTCATTATAGTCATGCTTCAGTCATGTAGGATATTGATGCTTTCATTGACTCAGAATATCATGTAAATAAATGCGGCTGTTAAAGACTATAGGTATTTTGGTTTGGAATTAGGGTGTCTTTAAATTGATTCGAGTTATTTCTCTACTGATCTCCAGTAGTATATTGGGCACCTACCGACCTGGGGAGTTTATCTTTCAGTGTCCTATATTTTTGCCTTTTCATACTGTTCATGGGGTTCTCAAGGCAAGTATACTGAAGTGTTTTGCCATTCTCTTCTCCAGCGGACCACGTTTTGTCAGAATTCTCCACCATGATCCGTCCGTCTAGTCAAAGCTTTGCTTTTTCCTGTAGTCATGTATAGATGTGAGAGTTGGACTATAAAGAAAGCTGAATGCTGGAGAATTGATGCTTTTGAACTGTGGTGTTGGAGAAGACTCTTGAGAGTCCCTTGGACTGCAAGAAGATCCAACCGGTTCAGCCTAAATGAAATCAGTCCTGAATATTCATTGGAAGGACTGATGCCGAAGCTGAAACTCCAATACTTTGGCCACCTGATAGGAAGAACTGACTCCTTGGAAAAGACCCTGATGCTGGGAAAGATTTCAGGTGGGAGAAGGGGATGACAAAGGATGAGATGGTTGAATGGCATCACTGACTCAATGGACATGAGTTTGAGTAAATTCTGGGAGTTGGTGACAGACAGGGAGACCTGGCATGCTGCAGTCCATGGGGTCACAAAGAGTCGGTCATGACTGAGTGACTGAGCTGAACTGAACTGAATTATGATTGCTTATTTCTTTGATCCTTCTATACTATGCTCCATTTCTTCCCTACCTTCTCATTTTGTTGTGTCTTCTTTGGGTATATGGGATAAAATGGTTCAAAGGTCATCTTTGTCCTTGAGTACCTCAGATTCTGTGGGAATATGGACAGTTTATTTATGAGGGTCTCACCAGAAAATGTCTTGAGTATTTAAAACAAAGGGACTTTAGTGACACACAGAATAGTAATGGCAGACAATTGGGATCAAAGATTTTAGAAGAGCTATGAAGCCAAAGAGGGATCAATGAAGCCACCAGAGATTAGCAACAGCAAGAATCCCTTACCATATCTTTTCAGGAAGGAGATGGAGAAGAAGGAGGTAAAGTTAGCTTGGAGAGATCAACTCTTGGAAACAAGAACCTCAAGTGGGCCTATTCAGTGCGAGCAGGGATCATAGCGGGATGCTGTGCTGGAGACCCTGTCCAAGGCAGAGAAGACAGATTCTGGCTTCTCCCTTTGTCTGCTTTTCTACTTCCTGTCCCTGCCTCCCACTGAACAAGCCCAATAAGGATTCTATTGTGAATATTGCTTGCCTACTATGATAGCTCTGGGCCTATTTTCCCTCTGATCCAGTTTTCAACCCTCCTTTTCTCTGTCCTGAATCTCAGGAACTGACAGAGCCTGGGAAACAAAGGCTGCAGGAGTCAGCCCCAGAGATTTAGTACCAAGAAGTTGAAAGCTGAGCCCTGGATGGGAGGGCTGATTGTCAGGATCATCACAGCAGGTAATCAGTACCCACATTAGAATCTGGACTGGGGTGTTCTTTCTCTAATTCTCCATCCTGATACTTCCTGCCTGCCTTTAGAATCCAATTCAGTGTTGCTCTTCTGGAAAGCTTTCTTTTGATCCTGCTAGTCCGAAGTCTGTCTCTTGTGTTCCCATAATGTTCTGGCATACTTTTATTAGGGCATGGGTTGTACTAAATTATAATTGACAGTGTACTGCTTTGCCTTTCTCCATTAGTCCCAAGTCTTCTTGGTGGCAGGGACCATTTCTTATCTGTCTTTTTATCCTCAGTCCCAAGCATACCTCTTCAGTAGGAGGTCAATAAACAAAAGAAGAAATCCCTAAATCTTGTGAACAGAGATGTGTAAGACATTAACAGATATCTTCACTTGCTAGTCACTTGCTTATAAAACACAAAAATTGTGCAAATGAAAAATGGTCTGATTAGCTTTTGTCCTTGGTTTTATTTTTGAGCCATATCTAAGCTCCATAGGTTTTGAGCTAGATGTACTTTATCATTCCTTTAGGATGCTAAATGTGTCTTTGGCAGATAGAAACTGTTGACAGATTGCTGGAAAGGCAACCCGAGATGACAGAAGTGTGAAATAAATGGACTTGGGAGCTGCAAATGGATCTTCTGAATGCTCCTTTCTCTTACACCAATGGCTATTTGCCAGAATAATATGTCAGTTTGTCTTTCTGTCTTTTTTCCATTCCACTACAAACAGAGAATTGCTACTATAGACAAGACAACAGAAAATGGTTTTTATTTAATTATTGGAATGAGAGAGTGCATGATCTTCATGTTTCTCTCTCATTGATTCTTTTTGTTTCCAACAATTATTCCCATTCTCTACTGAGTTTGATTTGATGACTTTTTTGTAGGTCAAATGACACCCTCTGGCCAAAGTATCTTGGCTCCTCTCTTCCTCTTGAGTGCATGGAAAATGAGTTGACATAATTTATCATAAAAATTCCTTTCAAGCCTGTGTAGAATTTGTCTATTCACAAAAGTAACAATTTATGTCACGAATGTATGTTGTTTAAATTTAATTTAAAAACTGGGGGAACATTCAAAGGTATAAAGTTTTTAAGGTCAGGAAAATTTAAATTTCACTTCAGTATATTTGATGAAACATATAAATGTATTTCATTATATCTCAGATTTCAAATATATTTTCATTCATTCTTATCTACCTATCACCTAGTTTTCCTCTCCCAAATAAATTACTATTACTCATTCTTTGTGTACTTTAGTAGAGCTCTTTCATGCTTATAAGAGAAAAGTATCCACTCCCTCCCTACCCCAACACACACACACACAACACTTGGTACAAATGGAGTATATTGAACTCGCTGTTTTGAACTTTCCTCTTACTTTTTTTTTGGCTCAACACAGCTGCTGCTGCTGCTAAGTCACTTCAGCCTTGTCCAACTCTGTTCGACCCCATAGACGGCAGCCCATCAAAGCTCCTCTGTCCCTGGGATTCTCCAGGCAAGAACACTGAAGTGGGTTGCCATTTCCTTCTCCAATGCATGAAAGTGAAAAGGAAGTTGCTCAGTCGTGTCCGACTCTTAGCGACCCCACGGACTGCAGCCCACCAGGCTCCTCCGTCCATGGGAGTTTCCAGGCAAGAGTACTGGAGTGGGTTGCCAGTGCCTTGTCTGGCTCAACACTACATAATCCATAAATCTGATCATAGCAAGGAAGTTCCTTTTTTACTCAAATTTCCTAAATAGGCCCTTTGATGCTTGGAAGTTACATTTCTATTGGATAATGGAGATATATATATATATATATATATATTTTTTTTTCATTTTTAAAATCTGCAACACTGAAGAGACAGCACCTTAAACTTCCTCAGTTGAATATTTAGTCTAACTTTGTAATCTGCTAGGGATGTTAGAGTGAAAGGAATTGATGAGAACACAAGAGAGTTGAGATTTTGGGGGAGAAAGATTGTTATGACTAGGAAGAGAGGTACTGAGAGGAAGCTTTTCCTGCTTCTTTGATTTGTATAGTGTCCTTCCAAAATGTAAATGACTTAGAGGAGGCTAAGTCATAAAAGGCAGAGGGCCAAGGAGAGCCATACTTGAACAATATGGTAGTACCAAAGTGATTTTCAGACAAATATAATCCAACTTTGGGATATAAGGGTTGTCTTTATCAAAGCTGTTAAGACTAACTAGGAAAATGTATTAATAGAGATGACGTTAAGGAATTTATTTAAAGGATCACAGATGTGCTCAACTGCACAACTATAAAGATGCTTGTTCATCACAGCATTTTGATGAAATTGTAAACATTATTGTAAATGGCATCAATGTTTAACAGTGAGAAATTGGTTGTAAAAATGATGAAGATGAATGATCTTGTCATTATTCTTCAAAAATTGAAGACAATTTTTAATGATGTGGAAAAGGTTTGAAATATAATACTAAGTAGAAAAAACTGAGCAAATAGAATATTATTTAATTTTGGTAAAATATATTCACTATTAATATATTTATGATAATATTTGTTTAGAAAAATCATATATTTCTGTAAAATAAGTCTAGGTGGTAGGATCATGGGTGATTTTAACTTTTTTTTTGCTTGGCTATAGTTTCTAGGTTTTCTACAGTAAATGTACTCATTTTTCAACATTAATTTTGAAAAATGTAAGAACAATTAGCTGAGATATATGCCAAATGGTTTATATTGTTAGTTTCAGCCCTAATTCTTTTTTTTTTTTTTAATATTTAACCACTTGTTTTATTTTTATTTACTTATTTATTTATTTTACTTTACAATTCTGTATTGGTTTTGCCATACATTGACATGAATCCACCATGGGTGTACATGCATTCCCAAACATGAATCCCCCTCCCACCCCCCTCCCCACAACATCTCTCTGGGTCATCCCCGTGTACCAGCCCCAAGCGTGCCATATCCTGCATCGGACATAGACTGGCAATTTGATTCTTACATGATATTATACATGTTTCAATGCCATTCTTCCAAATCATCTCACCCTCTCCCTCTGAGTCCAAAAGTCCGCTATACACATCTGTGTCTTTTTTGCTGTCCTGCATACCGTCAGCCCTAATTCTACTTCCATTTTTCTATATGTCCTGCTTAAAATTGTTTTTGGAGGCATAATGTGACATAGGGACTTCACTGATGGCTCAGTGCTAAAGAATCCACTTGCCAATGCGGGAGATGTGGGTTCAGTCCCTGATCTGGAAAGATCACTTGGAGAAGGAAATGGCAACCCATTCCAGTGTTCTTGACTGGAGAATCCCATGGACAGAGGAGCCTGGTGGGCTATAGTCCATAGGGTAGAAAAGAGCTGGACATGACTTAGTGACTGAACAGCAACAACAACCAACAAAGTGGCATATGTATGATGATGCAAATAATAGACCATTCAGGTATGAGCTAAATTAAACCTCTTATGATTACACAGTGGAAGTGACAAACAGATTCAATGGATTAGATCTGATAGACAGAGTGCCTGAAGAACTATGGACAGAGATTCATGACATTGTACAGGAGGTCGTGATCAAAACCATCCCCAAGAAAAAGAAATGCAAAAAGGCAAAATGGTTGTCTGAGGAGGCCTTAAAAATAGCTGAGAAAAGAAGAGAAGTGAAAGGTAAAGAAAATGAAAGATATACCCATTTGAACACAAGTTCCAAAGAATAGCAAGCAGAGATAAAAAAAGTCTTCCTCAGTGATCAATGCAAAGAAATAGAGGAAAACAATAGAATGGGAAAGACTAAAGATCTCTTCAAGAAAATTAGAGATACCAAGGGAATATTTCATAAAAAGATGGTCACAATAAAGAACAGAAAAGTTATGGGACTAGCAGAAGCAGAAGAGATTAAGAGGAGGCAAGAATATACAGAAAACTATACAAAAAAGATCTTAAGGGCCAAGATAACCACTATGGTGTGATCACTCACCTGGAGCCAGATATCCTGGAATGTGAAGTCAAGTGGGCCTTAAGAAAGCATCACTATGAACAAAGGTAGTGAAGGTGATGGAATTCCAGATGAGCTAATTCAGATCCTAAAAGATGATGCTGTGAAAGTGCTGCACTTAATATGCCAGCAAATTTGGAAAACTCAGCAGTGGCTACAGGACTGGAAAAGGTTGGTTTTCATTCCAATCCCAAAGAAAGGCAACACCAAAGAATGTCCAAACTACTGCACAATTGCATTCATCCCACACAGTGGCAAAGTAATGTTCAAAATTTTCGAAGCCAGGCTTCAACAGTACATGTACTGAGAACTTCCAGAGGTTCAAGCTGGATTTAGAAAAAGCAGAGGAACCAGAGGTCAAATTACCAAAATCTGTTGGATCATAGAAAAAGCAAGAGAATTCCAGAAAAACATCTACTTTTGCTTTAATGACTACACCAAAACCTTTGACTGTGTGGATTAAAACAAACTATGGAACATTTTTAAGCAAGGTGAAAAGACAGCCTTCAGAATAGGAGAAAATAATAGCAAATGAAGCAACTGACAAACAACTAATCTCAAAAATATACAAGCAACTTATGCAGCTCAGTTCCAGAAAAATAAACGACCCAATCAAAAAATGGGCCAAAGAACTAAATAGACATTTCTCCAAAGAAGACATACAGATGGCTAACAAACACATTAAAAGATGCTCAACATCACTCATTATCAGAAAAATGCAAATCAGGACCACAATGAGGTACCATTTCACGCCAGTCAGAATGGCTGTGATCCAAAAGTCTACAAGCAATAAATGCTGGAGAGGGTGTGGAGAAAATGGAACTCTCTTACACTGTTGATGGGAATGCAAACTAGTACAGCCACTATGGAGAACAGTCTGGAGATTCCTTAAAACCTGGAAATAGAACTGCCATATGACCCAGCAATCCCACTGCTGGGCATACACACTGAGGAAACCAGAACTGAAAGAGACACATGTACCCCAATGTTCATTGCAGCACTGTTTATAATAGCCAGGACATGGAAGCACCCTAGATGTCCATCAGCAGATGAATGGATAAGAAAGTCATGGTACATATACACAATGGAGTATTACTCAGCCATTAAAAAGAATACATTTGAATCAGTTCTAATGAGGTGGATGAAATTGGAGCTGATTATACAGAGTGAAGTATAAGCCAGAAAGAAAAACACCAATACAGTATACCAACACATATATATGGAATTTAGAAAGATGGTAATGATGACCCTGTATGTGAGACAGCAAAAGAGACACAGATGTATAGAACAGTCTTTTGGACTCTGTGGGAGAGGAAGAGGATGGGATGATTTGGGAGAATGGCATTGAAACATGTATAATATCATATATGAAACGAATCGCCAGTCCAGGTTCGATGCATGATACTGGATGCTTGGGACTGGTGCACTGAGACGACCCAGAGGGATGGTACGGGGAGGGAGGTGGGAGAGGGGTTCAGGATGGGGAACATGTGTATACCTGTGGCAGATTCATGTTGATATATGCAAAACCAATACAATATTGTAAAGTAATTAACTTCCAATTAAAATAAATTTATATTTTAAAAAAGAGAAACTAACAGAAAAAAAAAAAAAAAAAGAGAGATGGGAACACCAGACCAACTTGCCTGCCTCCTGAGAAATTTGTGTGCAGTTCACAAAGCAACAGTTAGAACCAGACATGGAACAATGGATTGGTTGAAGATTGGGAAAGGAGTACATCAAGGCTGTATATTGTTATCCTGCTTATTTAACTTATATGCAGAGTATATCATGTGAAATGCTAGGCTGGAGGAAGCACAAGATGGAATCAAGATTGCCAGGAGAAATATCAATCATCCAGATATGCAGATGATACTACCCTTATCACAGAAAGTGAAGAGGAACTAAAGAGCCTCTTGATGAAAGTGAAAGAGGAGAATGAAAAACTTTCTTAAAAATCAACATTCAGAAAACTAAGATCATGGCATCTGGTCCCAACACTTCATGGCAAATAGATGGGGAAACAATGAAAACTGGCAGACTTTATTTTCTTGGGCTCCAAAATCACTGCAGATGGTGACTGCAGGCATGAAATGAAAAGACACTTGCTCCTTGGAAGAAAAGCTATGACCAACCTAGACAGAATATTAAAAAGCAGAAATGTTACTTTGCTGACAAAAGTGCAGTCGCTCAGTCGTGTCTGACTCTTTGTGGTTCCATGGACTGTAGCCTACCAGGCTCCTCTGTCCATAGGATTTTCCAGGCAATAGTACTGGAGTGGGTTGCCATTTCCTTCTCCAGGGGATCTTCCCAACCCAGGGATCGAACCTGGTTCTCCAGCATTGTAGACAGACGCTTTACCGTCTGAGCCACCAAAATCAACATTGCTGACAAAGGTCAATACTAAATACTACCTTCCAGCTTCACAGCCTGCATCATACATATAATTTGATGGATATGTAGAGTTATTTCCTAGATCTTAACATTTGCATTACTGTATATATATATGTATATATAAGTATATATATACTTTTTAATGTTTTTGTTTTCCCCAAGAGTTACCTTTAAAAAGGTAACTTCAAAGATTCTTTGCTCTGTTACTTTGGTTGCTACTCACTAGTCTGATTGATATGTGTCTAGGAAAGTATTATTTTCTTAAAGGTTATGCTTTCTTAAATCTGTCACATTACCATTGTTTACTAAGAAGGAAATATCAATCTGAATTTCTAAAATCTATGGTTCCATCTACTAGCAACCTGAGTACTCAAGAGTCTTCTGCAGTACTAGTTTGAAAGCATCTAGTCAAAGCTATGGTTTTTTAGTAGTCATGTATGGATATGAGCATTGGACCAGAAAGAAAGCTGAGTGCTGAAGAATTGATGCTTTTGAACTATGGTGTTGGAGAAGACTCTTGAGAGTCCCCTGGACAGTAAAGACATCAAACCAGTCAATCCTAAAGGAAGTCAGTCCTGAATATCCATTGGTAGGACTGATGCTGAAGCTGAAGCTCCAATACTTTGGCTACCTGATGCAAAGAACTGACTTGCTGGAAAAGACCCTGATGCTGGGAAAGATTGAAGGTAGCAGGAGAAGCAGACAACAGAGGATGAGATGGTTGGATGACATCAGTGACTCAATGGATATGAGTTTGAGAAAGCTCTGGGAGTTGGTGATGGACAGGGAAGCCTGGTGTGCTGCAGTCCATTGGGTTGCAAAGAGTTGGACATGACTGGGCAGCTGAACGGACTGGCTGGTGCAAATAATAGGTCTTGTAGGCACTTGTGAAGCAACAATGAAGTTCAATCTTCCTTCACTCTTGAACTTCTTGTTTGAAAATTCTATTCAACACCAAATCCTCTTCCCCACTTTTTACTTGGAAAATACTATTTGCCTCACAGCGAGTAAATGACATTTAAAATTGTGTTCAGTATGTGTTATGCAATAGATAGTCACACAAGGCTCACTGATATTTGTAAATCACATAAGAGATCAGCCAGCTTGATTCCATTCCCACTTTATTTCTTTGATATGGAGCTCTTCTATCCCAGCTTGGATGGTGATGTGCATGTATTCATGCTCAATTGTGTCAGGCTGTTTGGGACTCCATGGACTGTAGCCCACCGGCTCCTTCTGTCCGTGGGATTTCCCAGAAAAGAATACTGGAATGGGTTTCCAATTCCTTCTCTAAGAGATTTTCCCAATCCAGTGATCAAATCCAAATTTCCTGCATGTCTCCTGCATTTCAGGCAGATTCTTTACCACTGAATCATTGAGGAAGCCTTTGCATAGTGGTGTATATGTGTTTTCTTTGAGAGATATTTTTGAAACAGGCTACTTTTTACTGTTCCAGGGTATGATTATAGGGGGGAGTTTTAGTGTTCCTAAGTTTATGTTTGATTCTGTTGATCCATAGACCAAGGAGGGCAGTTCTCTTTTCCTTTGTAACTATCAGGTATTTGAGAGCTTTCATGATAGAGCTGATGGTCCTGCAAACACAATCCTTCAATTTAGGTTCCACAAAACACTGTTAATGGAGGAAGAAGAAAAATTATTTTCTCTGCCACACAGACAAGCTAAATACAAATGCATAAATCTTTCAATAAAGCAAAATTCTTATTCAACAAAACAGAAATAAAAGCAGAAACAAAAAAGACATGCAAATTAGTTTCATGGGAAGTGAATTTCCACCCAATGCAACAAATGTTTCTGAAAAATTTCCAGTTACTTATTGTCACTATAATGCTATAAAACAAAAAATAACCAAACTTTAGTATTGTGCAATACTGAACATTTATTTTCCTCTTGACTCTATGGACTGCTGGGTGACTTTTGTCTAGCTGTACCCATGCATCTTTAGTCAACTGGCAGCTCAGTTCTGCTCCATGTGGCCTCTTACCCTACAGCAGGATAATCTGGGCTTATTTTTATGGTTGAAGCAGGGGTCCAGATAATAGAAGTGTGCAAGTTCTCTGGAGGCCTAGGCTTGGAACCCATGAAACATCTTTTTTTTGCATAATCTATTGGCTACCTGCCTCTTGAGAAACCTGTATGCAGGTCAGGAAGCAATAGTTAGAACTGGACATGGAACAACAGACTGGTTCCAAATAGGAAAAGGAGTATGTCAAGGCTGTATACTGTCACCCTGCTTATTTAACTTATGTGCAGAGTACATCATGAGAAATGCTGGGCTGGAGGAAGCACAAGCTAGAATCAAGATTGCCAGAAGAAATATCAGTAACCTCAGATATGCAGATGACACCACCCTTATAGCAGAAAGAGAAGAACTAAAGAGCTTCTTGATGAAAGAGAAAGAGGAGAGTGAAAAAGTTGGCTTAAAGCTCAACATTCAGAAAATGAAGATCATGGCATCTGGTCCCATCACTTCATGGCAAATAGATGGGGAAACAGTGGAAACAGTGGCTGACTTTATTTTACTGGGCTCCAAAATCACTGCAGATAGTGATTGCAGCCATGAAGTTAAAAGACGCTTACTCCTTGGAAGGAAAGTCATGACCAACCTAGACAGCATATTAAAAAGCAAAGACATTACTTTGCCAACAAAAGCCCATCTAGTCAAGGCTATGGTTTTTCCAGTAGTCATCTATGGATGTGAGAATTGGAGTATAAAGAAAGCTGAGCACCGAAGAATCAATGATTTTGAACTGTGGTGTTGGAGAAGACTCTTGAGAGTCCCTTGGTGGACTGCAAGGAGATCCAACCAGTCCATCCTAAAGGAGATCAGTCCTGAGTGTTCATTGGTAGGACTGATGTTGAAGCTGAAGCTCCAATACCTTGGCCCCCTGATGCGAAGAGCTGACTCATTGGAAAAGACTCTGATGCTGGGAAAGATTGAGGGCAGGAGGAGAAGGGGATAACAGAGGATGAGATGGCTGGATGGCATCACCGACTCAATGGACATGGGTTTGGGTGGACTCCAGGAGTTGGTGATGGACAGGGAGGCTTGGCGTGCTGCGGTTCATGGGGTTGCAGAGTCAGACACAACTGAGTGACTGAACTGAACTGAACTGAATTGACTATAGCAAATCACAAAGAAAGTTCATATTCAAGAGGTGGGCAAATAGACTTTGCCTTTTGATGGGCATTTGTGTGAGGACATATTGAAAAGGGCATGGATCAGGGAGAGGTAGAAAATTTATACCCATTTTAAACAATCAATATGTACAGGGATTTGGAAAAATAAAGGTTGCCACCTGGTGATAGCACTGATGAATCCAGGCTCTTCTAAATAGATTGGCCACTTGGTTGTTAGATTTCTGTAGTTTCCCCATCATGTTTCAGAAAGCTGAAGTCTGGATCAGTGAATTGTATTCGTGATGTATATTTGTAGTTCCAACAAAGAAAAAGTAAGAGGAGGCAATGCCCTATTTCCCAAATAGAAGTCTGTGCTTGGTTAAAAACTGTGATTATGTGTGAAGTTAGAATGGTTGCAGCTCTCTCTCTTTGTCTAACTTTGAGAAATGTGTATAGTCATAGAGTGAAATCACAAGAAAGGATCTGAGATTCCAAATATCCCAGTTTCATCAATGAAGACTCTACACTAGGACCCTGAGATATAAGTGATGATATCCATAACTTTATTCTTCAAAAATATGACATCCAAGGGCAGAAAATAAAAGCTCCTAAAAATACAAGAAAAAAGAGATTTAAAACAAGATTATTGTAATGTATTTATGGGTAAAATAAAACTACAAGTGACAAAGAGCATAAAATATTTGAACATTATAGTCAAAAGCTCAATTGGTTTTGTAAATTATCTCTAAGCTTTCATTGAATTCTACTTTACTATTTTTTGCTATTAATTTTATCTCCTTTCTTTTCTTTATATTTACTCCATTTTTCTTTGTCCAGCTTCTTTAATAGAATTTTTACCTAATTAACTCCTAATCTTTTTTGTTTTCTTCAAATATGCATCTAAGGATATAAATTTTCTGCTTCACATTTTTAAAGCATGTTCTACAAATTTGTGCCATATATTGGATGATTTCTTCACATCTATCTTCTGATTCACTAAGTCTTTTTTTGGCTATGTCTAGTTTACTGTATAACCATTTCATTTTCTAAGATTTTAGTTTTAAATTTTATAATTTCTTTTTGGCCTTTAAAAATGATATCCTAAGAAAATGACATAGTGGATAGTCTCAGCTATTGTGTGTAATTCTTGAATTCAGGTTGGAAGCTGTGATTCTGGTTTGGCTTTGTTAGTTTTCTTATGAGAACTGCCTAATACAGTGAAAACAAAATCTAGAACTAGAATTAGCCTCAGTCAGAAGGATACCAGACTGAACCCTTGGATTTAATAGCCAGGACATGGAAGCACCCTAGATGTCCATCAGCAGATGAATGGATAAGAAAGCTGTGGTACATATACACAATGGAGTATTACTCAGCGATTAAAAAGAATACATTTGAATCAGTTCTAATGAGGTGGATGAAACTGGACTCTATTATACAGAGTGAAGTAAGCCAGAAAGGAAAACACCAATACAGTATACTAATGCATATATATGGAATTTAGAAAGATGGTAATGATAACCCTGTACGTGAGACAGCAAAAGAGACACATGTATAGAACAGTCTGTTGGACTCTGTGGGAGAGGGCGAGGGTGGGATGGTTTGGGAGAATGGCATTGAAACATGTATAATATCATATAAGAAATGAATCGCCAGTCTAGGTTCGATGCAGGATACAAGATGCTTGGGGCTGGTGCACTGGGATGACACAGAGGGATGGTATGGGGAGGGAGGTGGGAAGGGGGTTCAGGATGAGGAACACATACACCCATGGTGGATTCATGTTGATATATGCAAAACCAATACAATATTGTAAAGTAATAAATAAATAAATAAATAAATGATAAATGGTTAAAAAAAAAGCTGTTTAGTTTTTTTGTGCTGTAGCGCCAGTCTCCGTTGTGATTAACTGTGAAACTAGACCTAACAGTTTAGAAGTCTCTTGCAGTCATTACCTTTTAAGTGTTATGTTTTATTTTTTAAAATAAAAGAAAACGTACAGAATGTTTTATATTCTCTTCTTATCATGTAATGGTTTCTATTAAGCTAGACAATCAATGTACATGTATACCTAGACCCATAAACCTTAAAATCTAATGCGATCAGTCTCACAGCCATTATAAACCTCTGTTTCACAGAATTTTATCATTCCCCTGTTGATAACCACAATGTCCACTTAAGAATGGAGAATGAATTACTTTCTTGATAATTATTTGTGTTTTTTGACATTTGGCAATCCATTCCAGTATTCTTGCCTGGAAAATTTCATGGATAGAGGAGCCTGGTGGGCTATATAGTCCATGGAATCTCAAAGAGTTGGACATGACTGAGTGACTGAGCTCGCTCATGCATTTGGGGACTTCAAGATATAGGATAAGGAAAGAAAGAAAGGTGAAAGTTATAGAATTTCTAGTTGTTTATTGTGGAGTGGAGAAAAAGTCTTGTTCTTTATGAAGTCTATTATTTCCTAGTTGTCTTTAAACATTTAAAAACCTATTTATTTAAAACTCTTTTTTCCTTAAAAAAATTTTTTTTAATTAAAGAATACTTGCTTTACAGAATTTTGTTGTTTTCTGTCAAACCTCAACATGGATCAGCCATAGGTATACATATAGTGCCCCCCTTTTGAACCTCCCTCACATCTCTCTCCCCATCCCACCCATCTAGGTTGATATAGAGCTCCTGTTTGAGTTTCCTGAGCCACACAGCAAATTCCCATTGGTTATATATTTTACATATGGTAATGTAGGGGAATGGCAAACCACTTCAGTATTCTTGCCTTGAGAACCCCATGAACAGTAGGAAAAGGTAAAATGATAGGATACTGAAAGAGGAACTCTGCCGGTCGGTAGGTGCACAATATGCTACTGGAGATCAGAGGAGAAATAATTCAAGAAAAAATGAAGGGATGGAGGCAAAGCAAAAACAATACCCAGCTGTGGATGTGACTGGTGATAGAAGCAAGGTCCAATGCTGTAAAGAGCAATTTTGCATAGGAACCTGGAATGTCAGGTCCATGATTCAAGGCAAGTTGGAAGTGGTCAAACAAGAGATGGCAAGAGTGAACGTCAACATCCTAGGAATCAGTGAACTAAAATGGACTGGAATGGGTGAATTTAACTCAGATGACCATTATATCTACTACTGCAGGCAGGAATCCCTCAGAAGAAATGGAGTAGCCATCATGGTCAACAAAAGAGTCCAAAATGCAGTACTTGGATGCAATCTCAAAAACGACAGAATGATCTCTGTTTGTTTCCAAGGCAAATCATTCAATATCACAGTAATCCAAGTCTATGCCCCAACAGTAATGCTGAAGAACCTGAAGTTGAATGTTTCTATGAAGACCTACAAGACCTTTTAGAACTAACACCCAAAAAAGATGTCATTTTCATTATAGGGGACTGGAATGCAAAAGTAGGAAGTCAAGAAATACCTGGAGTAACAGACAAATTTGGCCTTGGGATACGGAATGAAGCAGGGCAAAGACTAATAGAGTTTTGCCAAGACAATGCACTGGTCATAGCAAACACCCTCTTCCAACAACACAAGAGGAGACTCTATACATGGACATCACCAGATGGTCAACACCGAAATCAGATTGATTATATTCTTTGCAGCCAAAGATGGAGAAGCTCTATACAGTCAACAAAAAGGAGACCAGGAGCTGACTGCGGCTCAGATCATGAACTCTTTATTGCGAAATTCAGACTTAAATTGAAGAAAGTAGGGAAAACTGCTAGACCATTCTGGTATGACCTAAGTCAAATCCCTTATGATTATACAGTGAAAGTGAGAAACAGATTTAAGGGCCTAGATCTGATAGATAGAGTGCCTGATGGACTATGGATGGAGGTTCATGACATTGTACAGGAGACAGGGATCAAGACCATCCTCATGGGAAAGAAATGCAAAAAAGCAAAATGGCTGTCTGGGGAGGCCGTACAAATAGCTGTGAAAAGAAGAGAGGTGAAAAGCAAAGGAGAATAGGAAAGAAATATGCATCTGAATGCAGAGTTCCAAAGAATAGCAAGAAGAGATAAGAAAGCCTTCCTCAGCGATCAATGCAAAGAAATAGAGGAAAACAACAGAATGGGAAAGACCAGAGATCTCTTCAAGAAAATTAGAGATAGCAAGGGAACATTTAACGCAAAGATGGACTCGAAAAAGGACAGAAATGGTATGGACCTAACAGAAGCAGAAGATACTAAGAAGAAGTGGCAAGAATACATGGGAGAACTGTACAAAAACGATCTTCACAACCCAGATAATCACGATAGTGTGATCACTCACCTAGAGCCAAACATCCTGGAATGTGTAAGTCAAGTGGGCCTTAGAAAGCATCACTACCAACAAAGCTAATGGAGGTGATGGAATTCCAGTTGAGCTATTTCAAATCCTGAAAGATGATGATGTGAAAGTGCTACACTCACTATGCCAGCAAATTTTGAAAACTCAGCAGTGGCCACAGGACTGGAAAAGGTCAGTTTTCATTCCTATCTCAAAGAAAGGCAATGCCAAAGAATGCTCAAACTACCGCACAATTGCACTCATCTCACACACTAGTAAAGTAATGCTCACAATTCTCCAAGCCAGGCTTCAGCAATACGTGAACTGTGAACTTCCTGATGTTCAAGCTGGTTTTAGAAAAGGCAGAGGAACCAGAGATCAAATTGGCAACATCTGCTGGATCATCAAAAAAAGCAAGAGAGTTCCAGAAAAACATCTATTTCTGCTTTATTGACTATGCCAAAGCCTTTGACTGTGTGGATCACAATCAACTGTGGAAAATTCTGAAAGAGATGGGAATACTAGACCACCTAACCTGCCTCTTGATAAATCTATATGCAGGTCAGGAAGCAACAGTTAGAACTGGACATGGAACAACAGACTGGTTCCAAATAGGAAAAAGAGTACGTCAAGGCTGTATATTGTCACCCTGCTTATTTAAGTTATATGCAGAGTACATCATGAGAAATGCTGGGCTGGAAGAAGCACAAGCTGGAATCAAGATTGCTGGGAGATATATCAATCACCTCAGATATGCAGATGACACCACCTTTATGGCAGAAAGTGAAGAGGAACTAAGAAGCCTCTTGATGAAAGTGAAAGAGGAGAGTGAAAAAGTTGGCTTAAAGCTCAACATTCAGAAAACAAAGATCATGGCATCTGGTCCCATCACTTCATGGGCAATAGATGGGGAAACAGTGGAAAAAGTGTCAGACTTTATTTTGGGGGGCTCCAAAATCACTGCAGATGGTGACTGCAGCCATGAAATTAAAAGACGCTTACTCCTTGGCAGAAAAGTTATGATCAACCTAGACAGCATATTCAAAAGCAGAGACATTACTTTGCCAAAAGAGGTCTGTCTAGTCTAGGCTATGGTTTTTCCAGTTGTCATGTATTGATGAGAGAGTTGGACTGTGAAGAAAGCTGAGTGCTGAAGAATTGATGCTTTTGAACTGTGGTGTTGGAGAAGACTCTTGAGAGTCCCTTGGACTCAGAGATCCAACCGGTCCATTCTAAAGGAGATCAGCCCTGGATTTTCTTTGGAAGGAATGATGCTAAAGCTGAAACTCCAGAACTTTGGCCACCTCATGCGAAGAGTTGACTCATTGGAAAAGACTCTGATGCTGGGAGGGATTGGGGGCAGGAGGAAAAGGGGACGACCGAGGATGAGATGGCTGGATGGCATCACTGATTCGATGGCCGCGAGTCTGAGTGAACTCCAAGAGTTGGTGATGGACAGGGAGGCCTGGCGTGCTGGGGTTCATGGGGTTGCAAAGAGTTGGACACGACTGAGCGACTGAACTGAACTGAATTTGTTTTCATGTTACTCTTTCCATTTATCTCACCCTCTCCTCCACTGTCTCCATCTCAATATGTGTATTCTCTATGTCTGTGTCTCCATTGTTGCCCTGTAAATAAATCCTTCACTACTGTTTTTCTAGATTCTGTATATATATGTTAGAATATGACATTTATCCTCTTTCTGACTTACTTCACTCTGTATAATAAGTTCTAGGTTTATCCACCTCATCAGAACTGACTCAAATGTGTTCCTTTTTATGGCTGAGTAGTATTCCATTGTGTATATGTACAACAACTTACTTATCCATTCATCTGTTGATGGACATCTAGATTGCTTCCATGTTCTAGCTATTGTAAATAGTGCTGCAATGAACAATGGGATACATGTGTCTTTTTCAATTTTGGTTTTCTTAGGGTGTATGCCTAGGAGTGGGATTGCTGGGTCATACGGTGGTTTTATTCCTAGTTTTTTAAGGAATCCCCATGCCATCTTCCATAGTGGCTGTATCATATTTACATTCCCACCAACAGTGCAAGAGCATTCCCTTCTCTCCACACCCTCTCCAGCATTTATTGTTTGTGGACTTCCTGATGAGGGCCATTCTGACTGGTGTGATGTGATATCTCATTGTAATTTTGATTTGCATTTCTCTAATGATGAGTGATGTTGAGCATCTTTTCATGTGTTTGTTAGCCATCTGTATGTCTTCTTTGGAGAACTGTCTGTTTAGGTCTTTTCCCCAGTTTTTTATTGGGTTTTTTGTTTTCCTGATATTGAGATATATGAGCTGCATTTTGGAAATTAATCCTTTGTCAGTTGTTTCATTTTCTATTATTTCTTCCCATCGTGAAGGTTGTCTTTTTACCTGGCTTATAGTTTTCTTTGCTGTGCTAAAGCTTTTAAATTTAATCGGGTCCCACTTGTTTACTTTTGTTTTTATTTTCGTTACTCTAGAACATGGGTCATAGAGGATCTTGTTTGATTTATGTCATCGAATGTTCTGCCTATGTTTTCCTATAAGAGTTTTATAGTTTCTGGCCTTACATTTAGGTCTTTAATCCATTTTGAGTTTATCTTTGTGTATGGTATTAAGAAGTGTTCTAATTTCATTCTTTTACATGTTCAGTTCAGTTCAGTTCAGTTCAGTTCCTCAGTCATGTCCGACTCTTTTCGACCCCATGAACCACAGAACGCCAGGCCTCCCTGTCCATCACCAACTCCTGGAGTTCACTCAAACTCATGTCCATTGAGTCAGTGATGCCATCCAGCCATCTCATCCTCTGTCGTCCCCTTCTCCTCCTGCCCCCAATCCCTCCCATCATCAGGGTCTTTTCCAATGAGTCAACTCTTTGCATGAGGTGGCCAAAGTACTGGAGTTTCAGCTTCAGCATCAGTCCTTCCAATGAATACCCAGGTCTGATCTCCTTTAGAATGGACCAGTTGGATCTCCTTGCAGTCCAAGGGACTCTCAAGAGTCTTCTCCAACACCACAATTCAAAAGCATCAATTCTTTGGCGCTCAGCTTTCTTCACAGTCCAACTCTCACATCCATGCATGACCACTGGAAAAACCATAGCCTTGACTAGACGGACCTTTTTTAGCAAAGTAATGTCTCTGCTTTTGAATATGCTCTCTAGGTTGGTCATAACTTTCCTTCCAATGAGTAAGCATCTTTTAATTTCATGGCTGCAATCACCATCTGCAGTGATTTTGGAGCCCAGAAAAATAAAGTCTGACACTGTTTCCACTGTTTTCCCATCTATTTCCCATGAGTGATGGGACCAAATGCCATGATCTTAGTTTTGTGAATGTTGAAAATGTAGCTGTTCAGTTTTCCCAGCACCATTTATTGAAGAGGCTTTGCCCAATTGTATATTCTTGCCTTCTTTGTCAAAACTAAGGTACCCATAGGTGCATGTGTTTATTTTGGTGTTCTCTATCTTGTTCCATTGATCTGTATTTATGTTTTTGTGCAAGTACCATATTGTCCTGAGGACTGTTGCTTTGTAGTATAATCTGAAGTCAGGAAGGTTGATTCCTCCAGCTCTGTTTTTCTTTCTCAAGATTGCTTTGGCTATTAAGGGTCTTTTGTGTTTCCGTATAAGTTGCAAAATTTTTTGTTCTAGTTCTGTGAAAAATGCCATTGGTAATTTGATAGGGATGTCATTGACTCTGTAGATTGTGTTTGGTAGTATAGCCATTTTTACAATATTGATTCTTCTTACCCAGGAACATGGAATATCTCTCCATCTGTTTATGTCATCTTTGATTTCTTTCATTAGTGTCTTATAATTTTCTGTGTCCAGTTTTTTTGACTTCTTAGGTAGGTTTATTCCTAGATATTTAATTCCTTTTGTTGCAATGGTGAATGGGATTGATTCTTAATTTCTCTTTCTGATTTTTCATTGTTAGTATATAGAAATGCAAGTAACTTCTGTGTATTGATTTTGTATCCTGCAACTTCGCTAAATTCACTGAGATGCTCTAGTAATTTTCTGATACTATTTTTAGGGTTCTCTATGTACAGCATCATGTCATCTCCAAACAGTGAGAGCTTTACTTCTTTTACAATCTGGATTCCTTTTATTTCTTTTTCTTCTCTGATTGCTGTAGCTAGGACTTCCAGAACTATGTTGAATAACAGTGGTGAAAGTGGACACCCTTGCCTTGTTCCTGATCTTAGTGGAAATGCTTTCAGTTTTTCACCATTGAGAATAATGTTTGCTGTAGGCTTATCATATATGGCCTTTACTATGTTTAGGTAGGTTCCTTCTATGCCCATTTTTTCAAGACTTTTAATCATAAATGAGTGATGAATTTTATCAAATGCTTTTTCTGCATCTATTGAGGTGATCATATGATTTTTATCTTTCAATTTGTTAATATGGTGTATCACATTGATTGATTTGTATATATTGAAGAATCCTTGCATCTCTGGAATAAACCCAACTTGATCATGGTGTATGAACTTTTAGATGTGTTTCTGAATTCTGTTTGCTAAAATTTTGTTGAGAATTTTTGCATCTATGTCCATCAGCGATATTGGCCTGCAGTTTTCTTTTTTTGTGTTGTTTTTGTCTGGTTTGGTATCAGGGTGATGGTGGCCCCATAAAATGAGGTTGGAAGTGTTCCTTCCTCTGCAATTGTTTGAAAGAGTTTTAGATAGAATTCTCCTGTGAAGCCATCTGGTCCTAGGTTTTCGTTTTTTGAGAGATTTTTGATCACAGCTTTAATTTCAGTGTTTGTAATTGGTTGTTCATAATTTCTATTTCTTCCTGATTCAGTCTTGGAAGATTGAACTTTTCCAAGAATCTGTCCACTTTCTCCAGGTTATCCATATAGTTGTTCATAATAGTCTCTTGTAATCCTTTGTATTTCTGCATTGTCTATTGTAACCTCCCCCTTTTCTTTTCTAATTTTGTTGATCTGATTCTTCTCTCTTTTTTCCTTGATGGTTTGGCTAAATGCCAATTTGGTTTATCTTCTCAAAGAATCAGCTTTTGGTTTTATTAATCTTTACTATTTTTTCTTTCATTTCTTTTTCATTTATTTCTGCTTGGATCTTTATGATTTCTTTCCTTCTACTACTTTTGGGTTTTGTTGTTGTTCTTCTTTTTCCAGTTGTTTTAGGTGTAAATTTAGGTTGTCTATTCGATGTTTCTTTTTTCTAGAGATAGGATTGTATTGCTATAAACTTCCCTCTTAGAAATGCTTTTGCTTCATCCCATAGGTTTTGAGTTGTCGTGTTTTCATTTTTATTTGTTTCTAGAAGTTTTAAAATTTCCCTTTTAATTTCTTTAGTAACCTGTTAGTTACTTAGAAACGTGTTGTTTAATCTCCATGTGTTGTGTTTCTTACAGTTTTTTTTTTTTTTGTAGTTAATCTCTAGTCTCATAGCATTGTGGTTGGAGAAGATGCTTCATATGATTCCAATTTTATTAAATTTACTGAGGTTTGATTTGTGACCCAAGATGTGGTCTATTCTGGAGAATGTTCCATGGGCATTTGAGAAGAAAGTACATTGTTCTGCATTTGGATGGAATGTCCTGAAGATATCAATTAGATCCATCTCATCTAATGTATTATTTAAGACTTGTATTTCCTTACTAATTTTCTGTTTTGATGATCAGTCCATTGGTGTGACTGGAGTGTTAAAGTCTCCTATTATTGTGTTACTGTCGATTTCTCCTTTTATGTCTGTTAGTGTTTGTCTTATGTATTGAGGTGCTCCTACATTGGGTGCATAGGTATTTACAATTGTTACATCTTCCTCTTGGATTGATCCCTTGATCATTATGCAGTATCTTTCCTTATCTCTTGTAATCTTTATTTTAAGGTCTATTTTTTTTTTGATATGAGGATTGCTACCCCAGCTTTCTTTTGCTTCCCATTTGCATGGAATATATTTTTCCATCCTCTCACTTTCAGTCTATATGTGTCTTTAGGTCTGAAGTGAGCTTCTTGTAGACCCACTTGTAGCCTCATAGCATATATATTGGTCTTGTTTTCGTATCCATTTAGCGAGTCTGTGTCTTCTGATTGGAGCATTTAATCCATTTATATTTAAAGTAATTATTGATATATATATATATTCCTATTGCCATTTTCATAGTTGTTTGGGGTTGATTTGGTAGATTTTTTTTTCTTGTATTACTTGACTATATCAGTCCCTTTAACATTTGTTGCAAAGCTGGTTTGGTTGTACTGAATTCTCTTAACTTTTTCTTGTCTGAAAAGCTTTTTATTTCTCTATCAATTTTGAATGAGATCCTTGCTGGGTACAGTAATCTTGGTTGCAGATTTTTCCCTTTCAATGCTTTAAATATACCCTTCCATTCCCTTCTGGCCTGCAGAGTTTATGCTGAAAGATCAGCAGTTAAGCATATGGGGTTTCCCTTGTATGTTACTTGTTGCTTCTCCCTTGTTGCTTTTAATATTCTTTCTTTGTGTTTAGTCTTTGTTAGTTTGATTAGTATGTGTCTTGGCATGTTTCTCCTTGGGTTTATCCTGTATGGGACTCTTTGTTCCTCTTGGACTTGATTGACTATTTCCTTTTCCATGTTGGGGAAAATTTCAACTATAATCTCTTCAAAAATTTTCTCATACCCTTTATTTTTTTCTCTTCTTCTTCTGGGACCCCCTATAATTAAAATGTTGGTGATTTTGATACTGTCTCAGAGGTCTCTGAGACTATCCTCAGTTCTTTTCATGCTTTTTACTTTATTCTGCTCTTCAGAAGTTATTTCCACCATTTTATCTTCCAGCTCACTGATCTGTTCCTCTGCTTCAGATATTTTTCTATTGATTCCTTCTAGAGTATTTTTAATTTCAGTAATTGTGTTTGTCTCTGTATGTTTTTTCTTTAATTCTTCTACATCTTTATTGTGTTTGATTCTTGCATTTTCTCCATTTTGCTTTCAAGGTTTTTGATCATCTTTACTATCATTATTCTGAGTTCTTTTTCAGGTTGTTTGCCTATTTCCTCTTCATTTATTTGGACTTCTGTGTTTCTAGTTTGTTCATTAATTTGTGTAGCATTTCTCTGCCTTTTCATTATATATATATTTAACTTATTGTGTTTGAGGTCTCCTTTTCCCAGGCTTCAAGATTGAATTCTTTCTACCTTTTGTTTTCTGCCCTCCTAAGTTTGGTCCAGAGGTTTGTGTAAGCTTCATATAGGATGAGATTTGTACTGAGTTTTTGTTTGTTTGTTTTCCTCTGATGTGCAAGGCTGAGTGAGGTGGTAATCCTGTATACTGATGATTGGGTTTGTAATTTTATTTGTTGTTTAGATGACGCATCCTGCACAGGGTGCTACTGGTGGTTGGGTGATGCCGGGTCTTGTATTCAAATGGTTTCCTTCGTGTGAGTTCTCACTATTTGATAGTCCTCAGGGTTAGTTTTCTGGTAGTCTAGGTTCTTGGAGTCAGTGCTCCCACTTCAAAGGCTCAGGACTTGATTTCTGGTCAGGAATGAAGCTTCCACTAATGATTTGTTATGGCATTAGGGAGGGTAAAAAAAAAAAAATCCCCAAATTAGAAAACCAAAGATGAATCCCAGACAAATGACAGTTACAAAATCAGGCAAACAATAAATAAAGCCCATGAGCAAAGCAAAAACAGTCCAACAAAAATAAAGCACAGTAGATTGACCCAGTGAACAAAGTTAATAAAACATATGTTTACCAGTTAAGAACAAAACTTACTAAAGCACAAACTGGAAAGCTAAACTAAAACAAGGGGACAAGTGGGGAATAAAGCAATGAATACAAAATTAACAAATATGTTGAGAGGAAAGGAAAGAAAGAAAAGAAAGAGAATAGATATGTGCAGTTAAATAGAGGTAGATGAAGATGATTTATAAACATTAAAGATTAAGTGCAAGGGGAAAAGAACAGTAGGAAAGGCAAACAAAGGAAAAAATGTAGAAAAAATATAGGTTTTTAAAAAGTTTAAAAATTAAAAGTTCTTGCCTCCAATGTCCACAGCTATCAGAACTAGTGCATTTTCTTTTGTGGGAGCTTTCAATGACCTTTGATATATTCCATAGACACAGAGTTTGCCTCGTTAATCATGTGGATTTAATCTGCCACTTGTACAGCTGGTGGGAAGGCTTTGGGTCTTCTTCCTTAGCCACACTGCCCCTGGGTTTCAATTGTGGTTTTATTTCCACCTCTGCATGTGGGTCATCCACTGGGGTTTGCTCCTGACTCTGCCATGGAGAATTTTGGTTTGCCCCTGTGAGAGCCAGGTGTGGTGGTGGTGCAGCTGCTTGAGTTGCAGGGTTTGGCAGCATCAGGTACTCAGGGGAGTTGGCAGCTAGGGAAGCAGGAAATACAGTGCCCTAGGAGGGTATGGCAACCAGTATTGGCCAATATGCTCCAGTATTCTTGCCTGGAGAACCCCTTCTCTGACAGAGATGCCTGTCAGGCCACAGTCTACAGGATCGCAAAGAGTCGGACACAATTGAAGTGACTCTGTGTGCATAGATGCAAGTCTTTTTTCTGTGGCAGCTCTGCCCCAGTGAGAGTTGAGTGTGAAGGTGGCACAGCTGCTTGACTTTCAGGGACCTAGGTGGAAACAAGTGTGCAGGGACAGGGACTTCCCCAACTGCAGGAGTTATAGCCTGTCAGAGTCTTTTTTCTAGCCTCTTGTAGCTGGTGATCAGCAGCCCTCTTTGGCCAATCTTTCTCCATAGCTCCACCCATTCAGGCACTCAGAAGGCTCCCTTGCCTGGGGGTCCTTCTCTGTTGTTCAGCATGTCAGGCACATAGAGGGGCACCCAGTGGCTGGGGTCGTACTCTATAGATCTGTGCATCATTCACTGAAAGGAGCACCCTGGGTGGGGTCCTACTCTGTAGTTCAGTGTGTCAGGTATTTGATGGGTCAGCTTCTCTGTTGTTCAGCTGCCAATGCTTGCATGTGGGGAGAGAGAGAGGCTATTGTGATGTCTCCACCCCCTACATGTGACTCAACAGTATCATCTTGCTTCCATGGCTGCCCGGCTTTCCTCCAAAGGCATTTCCCATCATAGTCTTCTCCCTCATCTCCCCTGGATCTGCCTATCTGCAGTCAACAGTAACCCTCACCCTGGGATCGCTCCACACTCCCCAAACTCCAGCTCCCAGCTGCTGCACCTTACAGGGGACCCTCATCTCTGTCCAGGGTATGTATGGCTGGGGCAAGGATGTCTGATTCTCATTTTATTTAGGCTGTCACAGACCAGCTGTTTCACTCTCAACCTTAAATGTTTCTCCTCTGACTCAGACAATTACCCCAATGTGGGGATTGGACCCTTGCTTAATTCCCCCACCCACCGAGGGCAGGTCCATTCCTGCTAACACTCCTGCTTTTCCCCCTAGTTCCTTTGTCTTACCAAGTTTTGTGTGGTTCTATATATTCTTTTCCTCTGGTCAGGTACTCCTGTCCACTCTCAATTGGTGTTCTGCAAGGATTTCTGTGTCTGAAGGTGTATTCCTGATGTATCCATGGAGAGAGATGTACTCCACATTCACCTACTCTTCCACCATCTTTTTCTCTCCTTGAAGACCCTTTAAGATTTTGTTCTAGTTCTTTCCTGGCGAATTCTCCATTTATTCCATACTGATTATCTCTAGTAATGGCGTCTTTCCTTTGTGTGTTTCATTATTTTTATGTATGAGCTTATTTTTGGTGAAGAATATTTACAGAAGACCTCTCTGATTGACCTAAATTGTGCAAGCATCCCAAACGTGGTTTTAGCGTGGTTTCTGCTGTAGTTCTGTTGTATTTACTGACTTCAAGTTAGTTTGTATACTAGAGTTTATACTTAGATTTTATGTACCATTTAGATTTGCATACGTGTACAACATGGCTAAGTGCTTTACAACTCTCTCTGTCAACTTCCCCACCCTGCCACAGACTGGACCAATACCATAGGTAGTGGCTGGGTTTTTACTGGGCTCTGTTTCAGGATGATGTTCTTTTCTGTTCTTTCCTGGTTTTATAACTGAAACCATAAAGCATCTTTTCAGCCTGCATGTCCTCAAAGGCCACATGGTCTCAACTTTTGCTCAGCGCCATGGCTTTAGATATGAATTTCCTTCTCATTTATAACAACTGAAGTTTTCACTCTCCTGTTTTTAGGCTCAGATATGTTTGTATCTTTATCATTTAAAACACTTTAAGTATCTGAAATAGGATGGAGCTTCTGGTATCAAAGCCTTGTTCTAGTGGATAGAAATTCCATTGATGGAATATTTACAAAGAATGTTATTGGTCAAAACAACAATATAGAAGTAACATAATTTCAAGTGGATTTAATAGTGGTGGAGATAAAGTGGGTAAAGGTCTAAGGAATTGGGGTTGTTGTACAGGGACATCATGGATAACACCCCTGAACAGAGCCCTGAGTCAAGGGAGTGAGACATGCAAAGATCTCAGGTGACTTTGTCACCAATAGAAATCAGAGATCTTATAGTAGTTGTAGATATCCTTCCATGTTATTGCTTCCATGTAAACTCATCATTACTTCTTCGAGTTTGCAATGCTTATGGAATGTCCCTCCTGATCTTGTAATTTGATGCATTGCAAAGCATGTCACATGTCCTAAAATAGTTTTTAAGGTATTTTGACATCTGTATTTTGATGCAGAATGTACTTTTGCCCATTATAATTCTATAAATTTTATTTTATACCTTTAAAACTATCATCCTAAGGAAAGATCCAGAGTCTTTACCAGGGTATCAGAGGGGTCCATGGCACACAGGAACTTAAGTATCTCTGGCAATCTCCAACAGTTAGTTGCTAAACATCTACGGAGGAACCAGCAAAGGACATTCAGATGATTGAGCCAACTGGATTGGCTGGATATCTTTATCATTTAAAACATCTTAAGTATCTGGAGTAGGACGGAGCTTCTGGTATCAAATCCTTGTTCTAATGGATAGAAATTCCATTGATGGAATATTTACAAAGGATGTTATTGGTCAAAATGACAATATAGAAGTAACATAATTTCAAGTGGTATTAATAGTGGTGGAGATAAAGTGGGTAAAGGTCTAAGGAATTGGAGTTATTGTACAGGGACATCATGGATAACACCCCTGAAAAGGTAATATTTGAACAGAGCCCTGAGTCCAGGGATATCTTTATCTTTAAGATAAATGATAAAGATATCTGGCCAACTGGATATTTCTGCCATTAGGCAGAGTAAGTTCTCAAATAGAAACTAAATTTAGTTAGAGATAAAAATTTTAAAATTTACATTTTTGTACACCAGGATGCTTTGATGCCAAAGGAAGAGATATTTCTTAGAAACAGAGATCAGCCATATCAAATATTGATGAAAATGGACACTTGTATTTGGCTAGATGGGAATTAAGTTACTCTTAACCTAATAAGAGCAATTTCAGTAGATTTTTGGAGGACAATATCTGGTTTGAATGGATAGAGAAGAACATGGAGGTGAAGCAATAAATCAACTAATGTTTATTTTTGGAGAGAGTTTTGCTCTAAAGAGGAGCAGAGAAATTTGGAGAGATTGGAAGGAGATGTGGAACCAAGAGAAGTTTAAATTATTTTTAAAGATTGGTGATATCAGAGAGATGAGAATGATGATAAAAATGATGATGCAGGAGAGAGATGGATTACTGAAGAAGTGAGAGGGGATGGAATCTGGTAGAGGGCTTGGTGTTAGAGTGAAGCAGGAATGATTCATTCATTATGACAAGAATCAGTCAGTGCCATTATTTAGATTTGTATATATCATGGTTTTCTGATTGTATATATCTTTTCAATGAAACAAAAGATGTCATCAATTGAGGGTGACTGGTGTGGATGTGTTTTGCATATTTAAGGAGGGCAGGGGTCATTTTAGAGATTAGACGAAGTGTAGTGGAACTGCTGAGCTGTGTCAAAAGCCCACTGAAGATCTGTGAGTATAAATTTTAAGTGAGATAGGTGTGCACACTTGTGAGGTTTCCTTTAAAGGCAGCCATGGGCTGTGCAGAGGTGAGTTTGGGGTTTGAAGGGGAAAATAGAGAATAGGCGATTGTTTTAGTCAATTCACACTGCTATCACAAAGTAATAGATGACTTGTAAACAATAGAAATTTATTTCTCACATTTCTGGAGGCTGGAAGTCTGAGACCAGGTTGTCAGCATAGTTGGGTCTAGTAAACCCTCTCTCAGTTCAGTTCAGTTAAGTTCAGTTGTTCAGTCGTGTCCAACTCTTTGCGGCCCCATGAATCACAGCATGCCAGGCCTCCCTGTCCATCAACAACACCCAGAGTTCACTCAGACTCACATCCATTGAGTCGGTGATGCCATCCAGCCATCTCATCCTCTGTCATCCCCTTCTCCTCCTCCCCCAATCTCTCCCAGCATCAGAATCTTTTCCAATGGGTCAATACTTCTCATGAGGTGGCCAAAGTATTGGAGTTTCAGCTTTAGCAGCATTCCTTCCAAAGCAATCCCAGGGCTGATCTTCAGAATGGACTGGTTGGATCTCCTTGCAGTCCAAGGGACTCTCAAGAGTCTTCTCCAACACCACAGTTCAAAAGCATAAATTCTTCGGTGCTCAGCCTTCTTCACAGTCCAACTCTCACATCCATACATGACCACAGGAAAAACCATAGCCTTGGCTTAGTCAGCAAAGTAATGTCTCTGCTTTTGAATATGCTGTCTAGGTTGGTCATAACTTTTCTTCCAAGGAGTAAGCGTCTTTTAATTTCATGGCTGCAGTCACCATCTGCAGTGATTTTGGAGCCCAGAAAAATAGTCTGACACTGTTTCCACTGTTTCCCCATCTATTTCCCCTGAAGTGATGGGACCGGATGCCTTGATCTTCATTTTCTGAATGTTGAGCTTTAAGCCAACTTTTTCACTCTCCTCTTTCACTTTCATCAAGAGGCTTTTTAGTTCCTCTTTGCTTTCTGTCATAAGGGTGGTGTCATCTGCATATCTGAGGTTATTGATATTTCTCCTGGCAATCTTGATTCCAGCTTGTGTTTCTTCCAGTCCAGAGTTTCTCATGATGTACTCTGCATATAAGTTAAATAAGCAGGGTGACAATATAGAGCCTTGATGTACTCCTTTTCCTATTTGGAACCAGTCTGTTGTTCCATGTCCAGTTCTAACTGTTGCTTCCTGACCCGCATACAGATTTCTCAAGAGGCAGGTTAGGTGGTCTGGTATTCCCATCTCTTTCAGAATTTTCTACAGTTGATTGTGATCCACACAGTCAAAGGCTTTGGCATAGTCAATAAAGCAGAAATAGATGTTTTTCTGGAACTCTCTTATTTTTTCCATGATCCAGCTGATGTTGGCAATTTGATCTCTAGTTCCTTTGCCTTTTCTAAAATCAGCTTGAACATCAGGAAGTTCACGGCCCTTTCTACTAGACTGCAAACTCTGACTTCTTGTTGTATATTCACATGGTAGAAAGATAGCTATTCTGGACTCTCTTTTAGAAGGGCACAAATCCTGTTCACGAGGGCTTCACTCTCATGACTAAATCAACTTCCAAAGGCCCCTGCCTCTCATTATCATCACAGTGGGGGTTAAGATTTCAACATGTAAATTTTAGGGGAAGACAAAAATTCAATCCATAACAGACATTGAGGAAATTGAGTCCATAAGAATGTAATTATAAGGATGGCATGAACTTTAATTTGGGAAATAAGAGAATTGGAAACATGAAGAGGGTGATAGACTGTAAACAAATGATAAGATCAATGAGATTGAGTAATGAATGGAACAGAAGTATTACACATAAGAAGATGGAAATATAGGAGGTATTATCATTCCAGAGTGTTGTTCTAGAGATCTCTGTTTGGAGGCAAAGCAAATATTGATGGTGACAAGTTCTATGAAGTCATAGTTGTCATAATTAAAAGTCTCAGTGACTGAAGTAGAGAAAAACATTACTGGAATTGAGAAGGTCATGACACAGAGATGCAGGGTAGAATGAATCACCTACATGGATGATGAGAATACTGAAATGATAGTAATGGATGGAAAGAGGGTGTGTGAGGTTCCGAAATCTGTAAGGAATGACTGGAATGGTGATTGGTGACTGATAGTGAGAAAGGACTGTGGATAGGAAACTGCTGGCAGAGTCACTGAGTGTTCTGATGGAGGACAGAAAGTGTTTAGAGGCAACAACCCAAGAAATAAGAAATGTCACAAGGCCAAGTTGTAAAGAGGAGGAAGAGCAGGTTAATAAAGACAGAAACCAATTTTAAATAAAATGAAAGCAAAATGGAGTAGGAAGGATAAAAAGATGAAAAATAGTTCTTCTATAAAGCTTCTTCGCAAAAGAAGGTGGCCAAAGTACTGGAGTTTCAGCTTCAGCACGACTGAACTGAACTGAACTGATAAAACTTCTAAATTAAACCAGTGGCAAAAATAATTAAGGAAAAAGATAAAATAGGACAAAAGTAGGGATGAGGAACCAAATATAGTCATGGTTGTAGAGCAGGGTAAAAGAGTAATAAAATATTATGTGTAACTCTTTGGAAATAATTTTTAAAAATCTAATGGGCATGCATGGTATCTTAGCAAAATATCAACTAAAATTGACAAGAAAGCAAGTAGAAAACTTGAATTGATTAGTTGCCATTTAAATTTGTGTAAGATCATGATATATCATTTAAAGAAAGGCAACAGATTCAGGAGGTTTTATAGCAGATTTATATACCTGTTTAAAACATGCCAATTATAGAAAAAGAAGGAAAGTTCAAAGATTTATTTTACAAAGCTGTTATTGTTCAGTCACTAAGTCATGTCTGACTCTTTGTAACCCCATGGACTGCAGCTTGCCAGGCTTCCTTGTCCTTTACCATCTCCCAGAATTTGCTCAAACTGATGTCCATTGAGTTGATGAGGCCATACAACTATCCCATCCTCTGTCCTATTTTAACCATTAATCCTATTTTAACCACCCCCATCCTTCCCTTCTCCTCCTGCCCTCAATCTTTCCCAGCATCAAGGTCTTTTCCAATGAGCTGGCTCTTCGCATCAGGTGGCCAAGGTATTGCAACTTCAGCTTCAGCATCAGTCCTTCCAATGAATATTCAGGGTTGATTTCCTCTAGGATTGACTGGTTTTATCTCCTTGCAGTCCAAAGTACTCTGAAGAGTCTTCTCCAATACTACAGTTTTAAAGCATCAATTCTTTGGTGCTTAGCCTACTTTATGATCCAGTTCTTACATTTGTACATGACCACTGGAAAAACCAAAGCTTTGACTAGATGCTTTCAAACTGTAGTACTGGAGAAAACTCCAGAGTACTCAGGTTGCTAGTAGATGGAACCATGGATTTTAGAAATTCAGATTTAGATTTCCTTCTAAGTAAACAATGGTAATGTGACAGCTTTAAGAAAACATAACCTTTAAGAAAATGACACTTTTCTAGACACATACCAATTATATATATATATATATATAATTATATATATGAAGTAATGCAAATGTTAAGATCTAGGAAATAGCTCTTTACATATCTATCAAATGATATGTGTGACACGGGTTATGAAGCTCTAAGATAGTATTTAGCAATTTAAGTGCAACATTATTATGGGTCACATTGCTTATTTTTAAAAATTATATTTAATCCCTCTTTGCTTGACTGAAGAGTAGGCCAATGACTATGCACCTGGTATAGTTTTCATGTCTAATTTTGTATTATCTCAAACCTTGCCTGATTAATACAATTTAAAAGAAGTTAGTTGTAGGAGACTGGGATATCAAACAATCATATTCAATGGAGATTGCATCTTTGAATGTCTGAATTTTTGAAAGATAATGTGTGGGGGAGGGACTAGTTGCCACCAAGTTCAGTCCATAAATATCTGGTCAAGATTTGGGGAGAGCTGATTAAACTTGATGTTGCTGATCGAGTGTTTCTAACTGCAGAATTGCCAATTGAGTCACATGTGTCCCAACTGGTCTCTAGAGTATCCTTGCTTATTTACAGTCGTTACTTTCTACCAGCTCTGTTATTCATCCAACCCCTTGTCCCCACCACCTTAATATGATTCCTAGTCTTCTGCCCTTCAAAGGCAGGAGACATGTCATCTCTTATATTCTCTTTGCCCAAATGGTGGCATGAAAAGTCACCTGGAACTTAATTCTTTTGGTTTCCAGGGAAACCACATTCTTAAAAAATAGCTGAATTAGTAATAGCAGTAAGAATAGTAAATGTTTAAAAGGCAACTGTGAACAAGAAAAGTAAAAGCTTTTTTTCTATTCTCTTTTCCACTGTGATCTCTACAATCTTTCCCCAATTTTCTACCTATAAAGCACAGTCAATACTCATTCATGGTCCCTATGTTCTAGAACAGGAGTTCCCAACCCCTTTTTAGGAACTGGGCTGCAGAGAAGGCATGAGCGGTGAACCAGCAAGCTTCATGTGTATTTACAGCCACCCCCTCTCACTTTCATTACTGCTCGAGCATGTCAGATCAGTGGCAGCATTAGAGTCTCGGATGGTGACTACAGCTATGAAATTAAAAGACGCTTGCTTCTTGGAAGAAAAGCTACGACAAACCTAGACAGCATATTAAGAGACATCACTTTGCTGACAAAGATCTGCATAGTCAAAGCTATGGTTTTTCCAGTAGTCATGTACGGATGTGAGAGCTGGATCATAAAGAAGGCTGAGTGCCCAAGAATTGATGCTTTCAAATCGTGGTGCTGGAGAAGACTCTTAGAGTCCCTTGGAGAGCAAGGAGATCAAACCAGTCAATCATAAAGGAAATCAGCCCTGAATATTCATTGGAAGGACTGATGCTAAAGCTGAAGCTCCAAAACTTTGGCTACCTGATGTGAAGTGCCAACTCACTGAAAAGACTCTGATGCTGGGAAAAATTGAGGGCAAGAGGAGAAGGGGTGACAGAGAATGAGATGGTTGGATGGCATCATCAACTCAGTGGACATGAGTTTGAGCAAACTCTGGGAGATAGTGAAGGACAGGGAAACCTGGCATGCATTGCAAAGAGTGGGATATGGCTGAATGACTTAACTGCAACAAAGAGCAAAAGCCCTACTGTGAAATGTACATGTGAGGGATCTAAGTTGTGTATTCCTTATGAGAATCTATTGCCTGATGATCTAAGGTGGAGCTGAGGCAGTGATGTTAGGCCCAGGGAGTGGGTGTAAATACAAATTATCATTAGTATAGAGGTTTGACTGCACAGAGACCATAGTAACTCAACTGCTTGCAGACTTATATCAAAACCCTATCAGTGAGTGGCAAGTGACAATTAAGCTGCATTTGGTGGCAGGCTTTATAGTGGCAAGTGGGTTGATGTACTTCAGTTGTACAGCTGCATCTGGTGGTAGGCTTTAAGTCAGAATTCAACACTTATTTTAGTCTGCACATGGCCTGCGCATTATTTCATTTACCACTTTTGTCCATGCCTGTTTCCCACACTGTGCGTTTATCTCAGTCACAGTTTTTGCAAGCCCATAAGCCAACCCTAGCCAAAATGAGTAAAAAGCAAATATCTCTAGAGAGCTTCTTTGAAAAGGAGGAAAGATCCAATGATGAGGCAGCAGAAGACTTTAAGACTGCCAGCAAAAAGAAAGTTGCATTTAAAAGAAAATACCGAGTCCTTCTTAAATTATGGGTTCATTGCAACAGGTAATTCATATTCTCCAGGCCTACTTTTTATAATACTATCCAATGAAGCCATAAAACCTTCAAAATTGCTTCACCACATGGAGACAAAACACCCTGAATTAAAAGACAAGCCGTTGGAGTTTTTCAAAGGGGGGAAAAATGAACACAAAGAAGAGAAGCAATTATTGAAGGCCACCATTTCATCAAATGTGTCTGTGTGGAAAGCATCATTCTTGGTGGCTAACTATATCGCTAAAGCTAGGAAGCCCTTTACTATTGGTGAAGAGTTAATCCGCACTGCTGCTAAGGACATTTGTTGTGAACTTTTAGGAGAGGCTACACTTTCAAAGGTGGCAAGTATTCCTCTTTTGACTAACACTATAACTAGACAAATTGATGAAATAGCAGAGGCTATTGAGGCACAACTGTTAGAGAGGATTAATGAGTCGCGGTAGTTTGCAATCCAGGTTGACGACTGTACTGATGTTGACAACTAAGCATCAGTGCTTGTTTTTAGGGGATATATTTTCAGGAGGATGTGCAGGAGGATATGCCATGTGCCTTTTTATTGTCAACCAACGCTACAACTGCAGAGCTATTTCAGTCTGAATGAACACACATCAGAACTGAACTGATCATTTTGTGTTGGTACATCCATGGACAGAGCGGCTGCCAGGACTGGATTGCCTTCTGGTTTCACTACTTGGGTCAAAGGGGTCACTTCTGAATGTGGATCTGTGCTTCTGAATTTGATTCTATGCACTGTGTTATCCATACAGAAATGGTGGCTAACTGAAAACTGTCACCTGAATTTGACAGAGTTTTTCAGGATATGATTAAAATGATCAACCACATTTAAGTACATGCCCTAACTCATGTCTGTTTGTGTAGCTCTGTGAGGAGATATATGTATAACAAACACATCTTCTCTTATACAGAGAAGTAAGATAGCTTTCTAAAGGTAGATCACTGGCCAGAGTTCTTGAGTTACAAGAGCTACTCCAGAGATTTCTTTTAGGAAAACAGTCACCACTGGCAGACATTTCAGTAACAGAACGAGTCACAAATTTGCTTTCTTGGGTGGCATATTCAACCTGCTTAATGAACTTAATTTGTCGCTTCATGGCAGAATGACAACTCTGTTCAAATCAGAGTATAAAGTGTCTGCATTCAAAGCCAAATTGGAATTATGAGGGCAACAAATGAACATTGGGAGTTTTGATATGTTTTAAACATTAGCAGAGATTTTGAAAGAGACTAAGTGAAGGCCTTCTTTCTCCCAGCTGGTTCATGATCACCTATCTCAGCTTTCAAAAGAGTTTGAGCATTAATTCCCAATCACAAAAGATATCCAAACTGGCAAGGAATGGATCTGTGTCCCGTTTGTGAATAAACCAGGTGAATAAACTTTGTGCTAGGAGAGGATCAACTGCTTGAGATCACAAATGATGGTGGCCTTGAAAGTATGTTTGAGACAACTTCAAATCTCAATACATTCTGGATTCAAGTGGAATATGCTGAGATTGCCAAAAACGCACTGAAAAGCTTGCTTCCATTTCCAACCTCTTACCTCTGTGTAGCAGGGCTTTCTCTAGTGACAGCAACCAAAACAAGATTACATAGTGGACTGGACACAAACAACATACTTCCTGTGTCACGGTCTCCCATCACCCCCAGATGGGACTGTCTAGTTGCAGGAAAACAAGCTCCAGTATCCCACTGATTCTGCATTATGGTGAATTGTATAATTATTTTATTACATATCACAATGTAATAATAATAGAAATAAAGTGTACAATAAATGTAACGTGTTTGAATCATCCTGAAGTCACCCTCCATCCCATTCTGTGGAAAATTTTCTTCCACAAAACCAGTCTTTCATGCTAGAAATGTTGCGGACTGCTCTTCTAGAAGACTTTCTATGAACTCTGAATTAGCAAATACTGAATCATTACTCCAAGGAGAAACACACGGTTATGTTCCTGTGACCTTCTTGTCATTTTTTCATCAATCCACCCTTGCTTGGATTGCTTGCTTCTGTTTAAAGACACTTGTTTACTATACAGAGTTGACCCACTAACATTGAGCTCATGGCTGACAGCACTATAATGCAAGTTTAAATGAGATTTAATTGACACAAATATTTTCTTCAGAAGGCACATCACTGTCTTCTTGCAGTTAGAAATACAAGACAACAATTCAGCACTAAGCTTGGGGGGCCAACTTAAACAGAAATTTTCAACAGGAAGCACAAAAAATGTGAGAAAAGTGGCACACTAAGGAGACTGAGAAAAGAACACTTGTTTACAGTCTTTGAACTGAAACAAGAAGGTTGATTTTTTTCCTATCTTACCTGGGAGTAAGTGGGTTGGATAAGCCAAATATTTTGCAATTCTTCACATGTCTGCACATGACTGTTAAAATGCTATGAGTATTGACTTGGGGGTTATAAATAAATTCTAGTGGGTGAGTGAATTCACAAATATAAAATTTGTGAATAATGATGACCAACTGTATCTTTATCATTGGGAAATCCCTGCTAAATATCTCTATATTCTTGCCTCTAAATTGTCACAGTTAATTTTTGGTTTATATACTTGTATTGGCACCCCTCTGTCCCACTCACCTATAAAACCAATGAGGCAGTTGGAACACTGATATGTTGGGATTAGGTTTTACAGCATGTCTGTGACAAAGCCAGGACTAGCCCACAGATCTCAAGATGTGTGATCTAGTGGCTATTCAGCCAAATCACATGATTTTAAAGGCTTTCACTCCAGCATGTGTGAGTTTCCTTTCAGAGGTGTGTCCTGAGCATGATTATCATTGTCTGGTACTCTGTTAGAAGAAAAGGGAAGCATCCAGAAAACCCCCATTCACCTTCTGACTTCAGTTCATGAATCCTTTGTGGATTAAACTATAGATTGTGCCCATTAAAAATTCAAATGAACATGATGTTGAGCAAAATCAAGCATATGAGACTTAATGAATGTATCATATGAGTTAGCTCTGGAGTAGTAGGATTGAGGCTAGGTACAGCTGATTGAGAAGTGGCCCTTAGTAAGACAGGTAGGAGGTGGGGAAACCCTCCAAGAGACTGACACCTTAGAAGAGAACATGCCAGCTCCTACACAGTTGCCTTCCCTGGCTCACTGAGATGAAAATGGAAGCCTCTAGAAAAACTATTTTATCAAAGCTCATGAATCCTGTCTTGTAGCTTAACATCTACTTTAAGAAATAGCCTCCACTGGGATGCCCTTTCCTGTTTGACAGCATTTGTGTTCATGATAGCTCTGTTTCATTTTTATGCTTTTTTCTTTCTGTGAGGATCTCCCTCCTTTATCCTGCCTATGGGCTTCTTGCTTTGAGATGCAAACACTGTTTTATCTTGTTTGGATATTAGTAAACTCACTGCTTGGAATTTTTTTTCTGCTCTTGGGTAAAAACTAATTTCCTTCATGGAAGCAAATTTTTATAATTAAAATGTTATTATTTATCTTCATTTTCCCCAAAGCCAATCTCCCACTGAAATTATTCAAGAAATATGTGTCATATGCTTAAAACATTCTTCCTAAATTTCTCTAAAGGAAATATTGAACATTACCAGTAAAAGTGCAGTATTGTGTCCCAACAGCTATTGGCTTGCCCATAACAGTTCTAGTTTATGTCTGTCATCCCAACAAAATTATTCAAAACACCTCCTCTCACTTGTGGTTGACAAGTTATATGGTTATTTTATAGATAATACCAACATAAGAAATAAAAAAGGAAGTACTGATAAAGTTGGCATTTCCGAACCATCCTAGACCAGATTTACACATAAATATACAAGCAGCTAATGCAGCTCAATATGAGAAAAAGTGGGGAAAAGACCTAGACATTTTTCCAAAGAAGACATACAGATGGCTAATAAACACATGAAAAGATGCTCAGCATCATTCATTATTAGAGAAATGTAAATCAAAACCACAATGAGGTGTCATCCCATGCCAGTCAGAATGGCCATCATCAAAAAGTCTACAAACAAAAAATTCTGGAGAGGGTGTGGAGAAAAGGAAACTCTCTTACACTGCTGGTGGGAATGTAAACCGATAGAGTCACTATGGAGAACAGTGTGGTGATTCCTTAAAAACTGAGAATAGAACTGCCATATGACCCAGCAATCCACTGCTGGGCATAGACATTGAGGAAACCAGAACTGAAAGAGACACATGTACCCCAATATTCATTGCAACACTGTTTACATTAGTTAGGACATGGAAGCAACCTAGATGTCCATCAGCAGATGAATGGATAAGGAAGTTGGGGTACATATACACAATGGAAAATTACTCAGCTATAAAAATGAATGCATTTGAGTCAGTTCTAATGAGGTGGATGAACCTGGAGCCTATTATACAGAATGAAGTAAGTCAGAAAAAGAAAGACAAATACTGTGTTTTAACACATATATATGGAATTTAGAAAGATGATACCAAAGATCCTACATGCAGGGCAGAAAGGAGACACAGATTTAAAGAACAGACTATTAGTCTCAGTGGGAAAATGTGAGGGTGGGATGATTTGAGACAATAGCATTGAAACATGTATGTTACCATATATAAAACAGATGACCAGTGCAAGTTCAATGCATGAAGCAGGGCATCCAAAGCTGGTGCTCTGGGACAATCCGGAGGGATAGGGTGGGAAGGGAGGTGGAAGGGGGGTTCAGGTTAAGGGGGATACACGTATAACTGTGGCTGATTCATGCTGATGAGTGGCAAAAACCATCACAATATTATAAAGTAATTATCCTAAAATAAAAATAAATTAATTAATTTTACAAAAAAAGGAAAAGAAATAATTGGCTGGAATCTATATCATCATAAAATATAAAAATTATCTGTTTTTTCCTTTAGAACTTCCTTAACTTTTAAGGCTAGTTGTGTTATAAGACTAACAGACCTCCTTCTAATACTTGTTGACTTATTCTATGCTTTAAATGTCTATTTTTAACTACAAAAGTAGCAGACCTTTAATGCAGAACTTTTAGAAAATGCAAACAAGCTAACAGGAGAAAATAAAAACCATCTATCATCTTTTCACTTGGATAATCACTTTATTTTATATCTACCATATTCTTTTCCTCTAGAAATCATAGCTATATTGTATCCCATAATATCTGTATTTTATAATTATAAAAATAGAATTTTGGAATCTGTTGATTTCTAATTTGCTGTCTCACTAACAAAATATTTTGATTGCTTTTCCATTGTTAAATATTCTCCTACAGGAGCAAGTAGAACAGAATGTTGAACAGTATTAATTATTTGAATTTGCTGTAATTTATTAAAATCTTAGCCTTTTTGAGATCTTTCCCCAAAGAAGGTAAAACAGTGAGGCAGGGGCTTAAGTTAAAGCTGACTGGATGTTAGACAGACAGAAGAGGTTACATGCTCGGACTGCACTCGGGGACAGTCCTGGATGGTTGCAGTGTTCAATATTCTGACGGTAAGAGGTCTAATGAAGTGATCTCTTGAGATTCATTTCTCTCCTTCGTTTGTTATTTCTGTGATAGTTTAATAAATAAGAAGGAAACTGACACTTGATTATTTTTATTTAAGATTGACTCTATTATTGTGCTTCTTAATAACAGCAGTAGAACTTACTTTCTGCGGCCTTAATGATTGCATGCAATTAAATGCTTTTAATTAAATGCTTCTTTATTAGCCATAAAAATTTCAAATTGTGAAATTGTTGGAACTCACTAGTTGATAGTTTGCATAAATATAAGAATGAATTATTTTTGGTAGTGAAAATATTGTTTCATTTGCATAATTTTTGTTTGGCTTCTAGTTAACAGTATTAATTTAATATTGTTTGTTGTTCAGTCATTTAAATCATGTCCTACTCCTTGTGACCCCATGGACTGCAGCATGCCAGTCTTCCCTGTCCTTCTCTATCTCCCACAGTTTGCTCAAACTCATGTCCATTGATTCAGTGACATCATCTAATCATCTCATCCTCTGCTGCCTGCTTCTCCTCCGCCCTCAGTTTTCCCCAGGATCAGGGTCTTTTCCAATGAGTTGGCTCTTCTCATCAGGTGGCCAAAGCATTGGAGCTTCAGCTTCAACATCAGTCCTTCCAATGAATATTCAGGACTGATTTTCTTTAGGATTGACCGGTTTAATCTCTTTGCAGTCCAAGTGACTCTTAACAGTCTTCTCCAGCACAATTCAAAAGCATCAGCTCTTCGACACTCAGCCTTCTTCATGGTCCAACTCTCACATTCTTACATGACTACTGGAAAAATCATAGCTTTGACTATATGGATCTTTGTCAGCAAAGTGATGCCTGCTTTTTAAATGTTGTTTGACTTTGTCATGGCTTTCCTTCCAAGGAGTAAGCACCTTTAAATTTCATGACTACAGTCACTGTCCACAGTGATTTTGGAGCCAAAGAAAATAAAATCTGTCAATGTTTCCACTTTTCTCTCTTCTATTTGCCATGAAGTTATGGGACAGGGTGCTGTATTCTCCTTAAGCCAGCTTTTTCACTCTCCTCTTTCACCCCCATTAAGAGGCTCTTTAGTTCCTCTTTACTTTCTGCCATTAAAGTGTGCCATCTGCATATCTCAGGTTGTCAATTTTTCTGCTGGCAATTTTGATTCCAGGGCCAGGTTGGTGAGTCATCCAATATGGCATTTCACATGATGTACTCTGCATATAAGTTATATAAATAATGTGCCTATATACAGCCTTGTTATACTCCTTTTTCAAACTCTGAACCAGTCCATTGTTCAATGTCTGATTCTAACTGTTGCTTCTTGACCCACGTACAGGTTTCTCAGTAGATAGGCAAGGTGGTCTGGTATCCACATCTCTTAAAGAATTTTCTGCAGCTTGTTGTGATCCACACAGTTCAAGGCTTTGCAGTCAATGAAGCAGAAGTAGATGTTTTGGTGGAATTCCCTTGCTTTCTCTACAATCCAGTGGATGTTGGCAACTTAATCTCTGGTTCCTCTGCCTTTTCAAAACCTAGCTTATACATCTGGAAGGTCTCAGTTCACTGTACTGCTGAAGCCTCGCTTGAAGGATTTTGAGTGTTACCTTGTTAGTATATGAAATGAGTGCAATTGTATGGTAATTTGAACATCCTTTGGCATTGCTCTTCTTAGGAATTGGAAAGAAAAAGGACATTTTCCAGTCCTGTGACCACTGCTGAGTTTTCCAAATTTGCTGGAATACCAGGAGCAGCACTTGAATAGCATCATCATTCAGGATTTGAAATAGGTCAGCTGGAATTCCATCACCTCCCCTAGCGTTGTTTGTAGTGATGCTTCCTAGGGCCCAGTTGACTTCATAATCCAGGATATCTGGTTCTAGGTAAGTGGCCACACCATCATGGTTATCTGGTTATATACGGTTTTTGTATAGTCCTTCTATGTATTCTTGCCACCTGTTCTTAATCTCTTCTGCTTTTGTTTGACTTCTAATTATTTTAACGGTATTGATACAAAAATAATGAACTTTGAAATTCACTGTAAGTAGAAAATAAAATGCCTTGTATTTTTAAATACATCTCTGACAACTATCAACTTTTCATGTTATTTTTTTCATCTAGCCTCTTTTATGTCAAGAATATTTGATGCTAGCAGGATTTTATTGAGGCACAATTTACACATAGAAAAATGCACAAATCTTAATGTATAGCTTAATGAATTTTGACAAATGGAGCTACCATTGCAATCAAATTTTAGAATATATCCATTAGCCAAGTTCCCTGGTGCTCTTTCTTAGTTAATTTTTGCCCTGTTCCCCCCCTCCAGCCTCCTTCTTCCCCAAACAGGTAACCATTATTCTGAACTATCAGTATGGATAAATTCTGGCTGTTTTTAAACTTCATATCAATAGAATCATATATGTATATATATATAGTGTGTACATTTTTCTGTGTTGTTTCTTTTGGTTAGCATACATATTGTTTTTTGCTTGTTTATTTATTTCTCCTCCCCTTGTGTTTAGATTCATCCATATTGCTGGGTATAAATCGTGTTCATTTTTATCGCTGAGTAGTATTTTGTTGTCTGGATATATCAAAGTTTGTTTGTCCATTCTTTGAGCTTTCAGTACTAAAAATTCTTTGAGTTTTCAGTATGGGGTTATTATGAATAAGCTGCTCTGAATAATCTTGTGCAACTTATTTTGTGGACTTGAGTTTCGTCTCTCCAGGGTGTCATTTCCTTTGTTGGAATTATTGTTTTCCTTTTTCTTTTTTTAAATATAAATTTATTTATTTTAATTGGAGGTTAATTACTTTACAATATTGTATTGGTTTTGCCATACATCAACATTATTTTTTTCTTATATGATTCTGTCATTTGTACTTAAAGATATTCTAGCAAGTAGTTGGAGAACAAATTTTTGACAAGTAGGCATTTACCAAGACAACTTACTTGAGCTACTTCTTATATCAGAAAACACTGTATTGAAATGATAGATTACTCTAATATTATTCTAAGGTCAAAATGTAGGATTTTGTGTCAGCAAATTACTTTTTGAGATTTATGAATTGTCCACTATGAGTGTCTTCTTAGCTGAATTGGCTTTAAGAGAATTATCAAACAATTCAAGCATTAAATATGAGTACTACTAAAAAAAAGCTAAAGCTGAAACTCCAGTACTTTGGCCACCTCATGCGAACAGTTGATTCATTGGAAAAGGCTGTGATGTTGGGAGGGATTGGGGGCAGGAGAAGAAGGGGACGACCGAGGATGAGATGGCTGGATGGCATCACTGACTCGATGGATGCGAGTCTGAGTGAACTCCGGGAGATGGTGATAGACAGGGAGGCCCGGCGTGCTGCGATTCATGGGGTCGCAAAGAGTCGGACACGACTCAGCGATTGAACTGAACTGAATTGAACTAAAAAAAGAATTAGCCCTATTACACTAACTTCTTACTTGTTTTTCTTCTCAATGGTGGAACTCAAGATTTGAAAGTTTGAGTGAAATACTGTTACAAGTCACTAATGGAAACAGTAGGTACTCTTCTGAGAGCTTTCTTTCACCAGCAATTTGTTCTGGGTTTCATTTAGCTAAACTAAACCTAGATAGCATATTCAAAAGCAGAGACATTACTTTGCTGACTAAGGTCCGTCTAGTCAAGGCTATGGTTTTTCCTGTGGTCATGCATGGATGTGAGAGTTGGACTGTGAAGAAGGCAGAGAACCAAAGAATTGATGCTTTTGAACTGTGGTGTTGGAGAAGACCCTTGAGAGTCCCTTGGACTGCAAGGAGAGCCAACCAGTTCGTTCTAAAGGAGATTAGTCCTGGGTGTTCATTGGAAGGACTGATGCTGAAGCTGAAACTCCAGCACTTTGGCCACCTCATGCGAAGAGTTGACTCATTGGAAAAGACTCTGATGCTGGGAGGGATTGGGGGCAGGAGGAGAAGGGGACGACCGAGGATGAGATGGCTGGATGGCATCACCGACTTGATGGACATGAGTTTGAGTGAACTCCGGGAGTTGGTGATGGCCAGAGAGGCCTGGCGTGCTGCAATTCTGGGTTGCAAAGAGTCCGATATGACTCTATTCCTGCTGTGCAAGAAGGTTCATCAGTCCCAGCTTTAGATTTCATATATATCCATTAACATTTCTTTTTCTCTATCTGATTTACTTCACTCTATATAACAGTTTCTAGGGTCATCCATCTTATTTCAACTGACTCAAATTTTTACCTTTTTAAAGTTGAGTAATTGAAAACAAGATCAATTGTTTTTGGAGAATGCAAGATTGTAAATGTTATAGTAATTTTTCATTTTAAGGGGGATATTTTGCTGATGCAGTGTTCACTGAATCTGTTAAGAGCATTTTAAAGCTGTGACATAACTTCTGGTAAATTATCTCAAAATAGAAATTTTTATGTATCTATAACTGATGATTTTGAAGGTAAAAGAAAGTGAAAGTGACGTAGCTCAGTCGTGTCTGACTCTTTGCGATCCCGTGGACTGTGGCCTACCAGGCTCTTCCCTCCATGGGATTCTCCAAGCAAGAATACTGGAGTGGGTTGCCATTTCCTTCTCCAGGGGATGTTCCCAACTCAGGGAACGAACCCGGGTCTCCTGCGTTGCAGGCAGACGCTTTAACCTCTGAGCCGGCAGGGATTCTGAAGGTACATTTTTCTAAATAGATTTAACTCCTTATGCAGATCAGTTTTGTGTAATTCTAAATTTAGCTTTAAATGTAATTTCATTTTAATGTAAATATGTACACATATTACACATTAATAAGCATATTAATGTTTACTCTGTTAATTCCTGGATGTGTGGAGGCTGAACAAGAAACTGAAAGTGATTTTGTGATTTGTTCATAATGCAAGATACCTTCTTAAGCACACCATCCTTGTATCTACAATTTTAAGAAAAAAAAATTATGGTTAAAAATTTGTTGTCTGAGGCTTCATATGGAAATTGTGGGATTTTCCCACTAAGTGTGACAATCTTTACCTTTAGTTTTAATTTCTAGACGTGCATATTTGTTTTAAAAGCATGCTGCAGTTTGCAGCACCTGCTGCATCCTACATGTGTGGGCAGTCCAGACTATTTCATCTGCTCACACACATTCCAATGTTCCATGAAATTTCACTTACAAAACAGAATTTCAAAAAAAAAAAAAAAATCACAAATTTCATTAGGGTGATAGCAGAGCATTAAACTAAGTGCAGGGCCCTTCTGCTGGTGGGACCTTGTGTGACTGGGTTTTTAAAGCCAGCCCTCAGGGAGGCTTCAGATACACTCCATTTGCCATCTTAACTTTCTTGAGGAAAGTCATGTTTGCACTGTGTTTGCATCTGGATTGACTGATCATAGTTTGCATTTTACAACTGGACATAGGCCAGGGCCAATGGCAGGACATATATACACTATATAAATGTAGATAACCATTGAGAACCTACTGTATAGGACAGGGAACTCTAGTCAATGGTCTGTGGTGACCTAGATGGGAAGGAAATCCAAAAGGACGATTATATATATATATGATTAATATTGCTGTATAGCAGAAAATCACAGAATATTGTAAAGCAATTATACCACAATAAAATTTTTAATAAAGGCAGGGGGTGGGGTGGGGTTAGAGGGAGTAAGGGCTTCCCCAGTGGCTCACTGGAAAAGGATGTGCCTGCAATGCTGGAGACTTGCAGGACATGTAGGAGGGAATAATCTGCTACAGTGTTGCCTTGATTCTATGGCTAGGGTCAAATAAATTTTTAAATCTCTTCTTGAGAGTCAGAAGTATCCTTATGTAACTGCCTTTCTAACTTGGAATGTGACGTTTACATCATTCAGGAATGATGAATGCATGTAAATTAAGCTCACCTTTGTTTCTAATTATCTGATTTTTAAAAATATAAATCATCTTCAATTTCCCAATTTTACCTCTTAAGTCAATTTCTGTATGATCTATGTCACTTCTTGGTGACTTTTCTCATTTTCTGTATCTTGTGTTCAGGCTTCAGGAGGCTACGTCTTATATGAATGTATCAACAAGCTCATAACAATGGTTGAAATTGTTAAGGTCAGAGATTCAGGTCTAGATACTTACCTAAAAACTTACCCACACTTACCTAGTACAGTTTGTCCTCACTGGAAGAGAAGTTTTATAACATTTCTTCTTACTGGGTAACAAACAATGATGAGAACAGCTTGTTAGATATTTTCTTAACATTATAGATTTTTTTAAAGTCATGATAGACTATAAGGGTATGCAATCTATATTATTTTATTATCATGACTCAATATTATGTGCTGCAGTGCCATATAACATGTACTAGTTATAAAATACAGCCACATAATATCTGTATTATAACTGGAGGACTACATATCAACAAGTTAGCAAATTACCCAGATGTCTTTGTATATTCTCATAGATCTTTATTTGAGTGTCTAATTATGCCTTTTGTTTGATTTGCTTGATTTGAGATGTAGAAATATTTGGTTTCTGCCAAACCAAAGAGATTCAAACTTACTTGAGATATGCAAAGACCTTTTTGTGATTAAGGCAGAACCCCCTTCTTAAATCATAGCTTTGGGACATGAATATAAACAGAAACATTTCTCAAGCATGTGCCTATTCTTTCTCCCAGTTCTGGACATTAGCCAAGTTTCAGTTTAGCATTATCAAAAACAGAGCACACTGTCCTGAAAAACCCATTTAAAACAGAACTTATATTGGTTTAAGCTTTATTTATTACCTTTAAAAAGAACTTTTGACACAGTTACTATTACTAGCAAGAGCTTGGGAAAATGGAGTTAAATTTAATGTTTTTGTGGTGAGGAAGGAGGCAAAGTCTATTAGATTAAAAACTCTAATGAGGAAGATCTGCTTTCATATTTGGTTGGTATTTTGCACTTTTTTATACATTATTGTTTTGGATGAAAATGTGCCTCTGTCTTTACTTGCATCTCTCATTTCTCACATGGCTCACAATTTAAAGTTATTTTCTTTTAAATATTGCTTTTACATTAAAAGTTATTTAACATGTATTGATCTTTGAAACTGAATAAGGCATTGGTCCTTTCATCTCTGGGGACTTTGGTTTAAACCTGGCTCAGTTTATTTATTTATTATTTTTCCCGTATATTTTATTTTATTTATTTTTTAAATTTAAATTTATTTATTTTAATTGGAGGCTGATTTCTTTACAATATTGTATTGGTTTTGCATACATCAACATGAATCCACCTGGGTGTACACGTGTTCCCCATCCTGAACCCCCCTCCCACCTCCCTCCCCATACCATCCCTCTGGGTCATCCCAGTGCACCAGCGCCAAGCATCCTGTATCCTGCATTGAACCTGGACTGGTGATTTGTTTCACATATGATATTACACATGTTTCAATGCCATTCTCCCAAATCATCCCACCCTCTCCCTCTCCCACAGAGTCCAAGAGACTATTCTATATATCTGTGTCTCTTTTGCTGTCTCACATACAGGGTTATCGTTACCATCTTTCTAAATTCCATATATATGTGTTAATATGTTGTATTGGTATTTTTCTTTATGGCTTACTTCGCTCTGTATAATAGGCTCCAGTTTCATCCACCTCATTAGAACTGATTCAAATGTATTCTTTTTAATGGCTGAGTAATACTCCATCGTGTATATGTACCACGGCTTTCTTATCCATTCATCTGCTGATGGACATCTAGGTTGCTTCCATGTCCTGGCGACTATAAACAGTGCTGCGATGAACATTGAGGTACACGTGTCTCTTTGAATTCTGGTTTCCTCAGTGTGTATGCCCAGCAGTGGGATTGCTGGGTCATAAGGCAGTTCTATTTCCAGTTTTTTAAGGAATCTCCACACTGTTCTCCATAGTGGCTGTACCAGTTTGCATTCCCACCAACAGTGTAAGAGGATTCCCTTTTCTCCACACCCCTCCAGCATTTATTGCCTGTAGACTTTTGGATCCTGGCTCAGTTTAAGCAGAAACAAGTTTGATCTTGTCACTCTCATGTCTCCAAGCTTTTAGTTCAGTTCAGTTCAGTCGCTCAATCATGTCCGATTCTTTGCGACCCCATGAACTGCAGCACTCCAGGTCTCCCTGTCTATCACCAACTTCAAGAATACACTCAAACTCATGTCCATCGAGTCAGTGATGCCATCCAGACATCTCATCCTCTGTCGTCCCCTTCTCCTCCTGCCCCCAATCCCTCCCAGCATCAGAGTCTTTTCCAATGAGTCAACTCTCTGCATGAGGTGGCCAAAGTACTGGAGTTTCAGCTTCAGCATCATTCCTTCCAAAGAACACCCAGGACCAATCTCCTTTAGAATGGACTTGTTTGATCTCCTTGCAGTCCAAGGGACTTTCAAGGGTCTTCTCCAATACCACAGTTCAAAAGCATCAATTCTTCAGCGCTCAGCTTTCTTCACAGTCCAACTCTCACATCCATACATGACTACTGGAAAAACCATAGCCTTGACTAGATGGACCTTTGTTGGCAAAGCAATGTCTCTGCTTTTTAATATGCAATCTAAAAAAGCTTTTAGGGTGAGCAGTAATTATAAAAGACTGAAACCACTCCAAAATATATTAGCATTTCATTCTGTTCCATGAAGAATAGGTATAAAATACTTCATTGGGCCGTCAAGGAAGATTAGCATTTTTCTTGAACATAATTACATCATAACTTAATCAGAAGAAAAATGAATTTCTGTAGCATTTATTACAAACTATATTGGAAATGAAATCAGAGTATTATGAAACTTTTCACAACATTTTGAAGGACAGACTGATGCCTGGTGATCTGAGATTGCTATAATCCTTCTTGGGAGAGAGGTCCTGTATCCCTCAGGTCCCAATCCCCCAGGAAGTCTTTTCTTTATCACTTATCCAATCTTACTCTAGAAAACTACCAACCTTCAATCCCCTGGGATTCCATGTTGAAGATACTAATTTAGGGTCATATTCAGCCAGAGAACATTTACATTTTAAAGGATTTATAGTTTGAAGCTGAAGAATGAAACCAGGGATTGGGAAGTTTTGGTGGACAGAAGGTGTGAGACCTGTTGTCCTCAGGGGAGCCTTTGAATCTTTTTTTTGAATATCTTAAAAAGTAAATTTAAAATCTAAAACAGCTTGCTCAAATGACTTGGAAAAGTCATTTGAATGAGGTCATTTTTGAGCCATTCACTCATGTGCAATTCTATTAAATTTATGATGGCCAATAGTATTCCCATTTTTGTCTTTAGCTCTTTCGGTAGTTAGTCAATTGTGCTTATCAGAGAGTGATCAAAGGATATTTGAAACTATATTTTGGCTTCCTTACTCTATTGAATATAACATTGCTGGTTGAGATTTTAAAATCCTTTAAATAATTTGAAGTATTCATACTGTATTGTTATGTGAAAAAAAGTTTTCACAATACTATGTCATAATATGACTCCAACTTTGTAAAAGATCTATGTGTATGTGTATATATCTGGTTGGGAAAAGGCAGAAAGCTGTTAAATAAAATATGAATCAGTAATTTTATTTATTTCCAGGTGGTGGAGAATATGAGTGAATGTTTAGTAATTACCCCCCAACTTGAGTTTCATGTCTAAAAATGCATTTTTTTTCTATTTTATTTATTTACTTTACAATACTGTATTGGTTTTGCCATACATTGACATGAATCTGCCATGGGTGTACATGAGTTCCCAATCCTGAATCCCCCTCCCACCACCCTCCCCATGGGTTAAAGATCTAAACGAAGACCAGAAATTATGAAACTCCTTGAGGAGAACATAGGCAAAACACTCTCCGACATACATCACAGCAGGATCCTTTATGATCCACCTCCCAGAATACTGGAAATAAAAGCAAAAATAAACAAATGGGATCTAATTAAAATTAAAAGCTTCTGCACAGCAAAAGAAATTATAAGCAAGGTGAAAAGACAGCCTTCTGAATGGGAGAAAATAATAGCAAATGAAGCAACTGACAAACAACTAGTCTCAAAAATATACAAGCAACTTATGCAGCTCAATTTGAGAAAAATAAATGACTCAATCAAAAAATAGGCCAAAGAACTAAATAGACATTTCTCCAAAGAAGACATATGGATGGCTAACAAACACATGAAAAGATGCTCAATATCACTCATTATCAGAGAAATGCAAATCAGGACCACAATGAGGTACCATTTCACACCAGTCAGAATGGCTATGATCTAAAAGTGCATTTAAAAATATAACTGGAGGGTTCTGTTTATGCTGAGATGGCAATAAATTAAGAAAAATACTCTAAGATATTTGTTCTTTATTCTAAAATAGCAGCATATTCAGGGGTCTCATTAAAATATAATTTGGGGTTCTTGCTTTTTTTCCAGTGGCTTCTCTTTTTGTGACTGATTAATTTAAAAATATTAATTCAAAAGGCACTTTTCTCCTCCAGCCTTTGAGCTAGCCACCAAGGTATTTTTTGTTAACATAGAAAAGAAATTAAAGATATTTTTATATTTTCTCCAGTTTCATTTGTCCAGTGATATCACTGATTAAAATCTCCATTCTTTGAAGGAAAAATTTTGAATTACTACTAATTAGAATAATTCATCTGCTGGAAAAATTGTTGAGGGGCCAACCTCCTTTTTAAATTCTAGCTAGCTTGCTAGATAAAGTTGTCATTACATTTAACTTGGTCTTTAATTATAAGCAGATGGATGAATTATTTTAATCGCTGCTATATATCTTAACAGTAGTTCATACAATGACACAAAGTGAAGAACATCAAACAGAAATTAAATGCTAGGGCAGGAAAACAGCGAGCCTTCAAGGGAAGCAATTGATCACAACCTGTCATCTTTAAAGGCCAGAAGAATGCAAAATAAACACTTGGGATTAGTGTACTAAATATGGTTCATCAGTCTTCAGCTCTGCCCTCTGTTAATTTAACTATCTCATTTATTTTAATACTTTATCATGTATCTACCCAGCTCTGTAATTAGCCTTTCAGGTATTCTCGCCCCCCCCCCCCTTGGAAATTGTGTGTGATGAGATTCTGCAAAGAGAGGATATTATTACCATACCCTACAGAAGAAGTGACTCTTGCAATGATTCTGTTTTATAGCTTACATGCTGGAATTCCTGCTAAAACTTAGAGAATGTGCTAAAGTTAGTTTAAAGAGAAAGTGTTAGTAAATTTGCTATGTTCTTTCAAATGGAGAGTTTAGTTTGGCTATAGGTAAACTGATTTTACAAGAGGAGTCTGGATCTAGGCTCATTAAACTCAAAATGCTAATTGAATTTTTTAAAATAAAAAGTACCAAAATAAGCTCCTGAATTAAAGTCATTAAATACCAGCATTTTATTGATTTGTTTCTGAGTGAAGTATTTATTTTTCCTTTACTAAAAGAATACCATTAGTAATGTATTTTCTCCCATAGCAATGCATACAATGAGATTATACTAAATTATATTTGGGATTTATACTCTGCCATGAATTTTGCTGTACAACAAAGTATTCCCACAGATCTTTTATAAGATGTAGATTTATTAATTTAATTATCAGTCTCAGAATATTACCAATGCTGAATCATTTTAATTGCTTATTACTTAGCACTGAAAACCGGAAACAATGCATACAATCCAAATAGGTGTATTGTTTTTTTATCTTGATGTTGTAAACACAAGATGGTTTCTAGTATTTTGAGTGTAGATGTAACATCAAAATACTGAGTTATCATAAGCTTCTTTACAAACTCTAGAGTATGGGCTTTTCTACTTTTAGGTTCACTTTAGTATGATTCATTCATTTTATAGGTTATCTAAGGAAGATTTAATCCTATCTGACTTTCTGTTGTAATGTCTCTAGGGTACTTCTCTTTGATAAGTGTTGGACAGTTCCCATGGGCTTGAACCTTTCTTGGAATTAACTGAAGACCAAGATGTCTTGGAGTTTTCTGTGAAAAATTCATGTTCTGAAGCTAGAATATATATTCATTTAAAAAATTCTCAGATGCATTAGTTTATTTACATGATTGTTCCTTTTTGTGGTAAGAACTGATTACTTTGGAAGAAAATATTCCAAACATGGGGCTATCAACAATAGTATATGGGTTTTGGAACAACAGATTGGAGGAATTTGCACACAAATGCTGAGAGTCAGCAGAGAGTCAGACAAGCTCATATACATTTTGTTTGTATATGAACCTAACACAAAGAATTCCAGATTTGGAAGCTTATATGACCCATCTACCAAATTCATTTCCCTGTTTGTTTACAAATAAAAAACATGAGTGGGAAATAACTAGTTTTTTAAGTTAATTATTACAGCTGTATAACTAGTTTCTGTGTAATCATCAGAAAATCTGTTAACTTCTTGCAACCTACATTTTCTCAGTTGTAGAATGAAAATGAAATAAGATACAGTACATGAGACAGTGTATTGAAAAGCAGAGATATCAGTTTGCTGACAAAGATCTGTTTAGTCAGTTCAATTCAGTTCAGTTCAGTTGCTCAGTCATGTCTGACTCTTTGCAACCTCATGAACCACAGCATGCCAGGCCTCCCTGTCCATCACCAACTCCTGGAGTCCACCCAAACCCATGTCCATTGAGTTGGTGATGCCATCCAACAATCTCATCCTCTGCAGTCCCCTTCTCCTCCTGCCCTCAATCCTTCCCAGTATCAGGGTCTTTTCAAAAGAGTCAGCTCTTTGCATCAGGTGGTCAAAGTGTTGGAGTTTCAGCTTCAACATCAGTCTTTCCAATGAACACCCAGGACTGATCTCCTTTAGGATGGACTGGTTGGATCTCCTTGCAGTCCAAGGGACTCTCAAGAGTCTTGTCCAACACCACAGTTCAAAAGCATCAATTCTTTGGTGCTCAGCTTTCTTGATAGTCCAACTCTCACATCCATACACGACCACTGGAAAAACCATAGCCTTGACTAGAGGGACCTTTGTTGGCAAAGTAATGTCTCTGCTTTTTAATATGCTATCTAGGTTGGTCATAACTTTCCTTCCAAGGAGTAAATGTCTTAATTTCATGGCTGCAGTCACCATCTGCAGTGATTTTGGAGTCCAGAAAAATAAAGTCAGCCACTGTCTAGTCAAAGTTGTGGTTTTTCCAGTAGTCATGTATGGATGTGAGAGTTGGACTATAAAGAAGGCTGAACACTGAAGAATGGATGCTTTGGAAATGTGGTGCTGGAGAAGACTCTTGAGAGTCCCTTGGACTTCAAGGAGATAAAACAGTCAATCCTAAAGGAAATCAACCCTGAATATTCATTGGAAGAACCGATGCTAAAGCTGAAGCTCCAATACTTCGGCCACCTGATGTGAAGAGCCAACTCATTGGAAAAGACCCTGATGCTGGTAAAGATTGAGGGCAGGAGGAGAAAGGGGTGACAGGGATGATTGGGATGATTAGATGGTGTCACCAACTCAACGGACATGAGTTTTAGCAAACCTTCGGAGATAGTGAAGGACAGGAAAGCCTGGCATGCTGCAGTTCATAGGGTCACAGAGTCAGGCACAATTGAGTAACTAAACAAAGACCACAACATGAGAAATAGTAGTACTTGATTAACTTTCTTCTCTCCTTCCCACCTCCCTTCTTTTGACCTTTTTTATATGTGTATTGAGGAAGAGAATACTAACCCCTTATGGCCAGGAGCTAGTCTGTGACTCACAGCTGGGCCTTGGTATTCTCAAATATTCATAATTTTATAGAATGTAGACATCAGATATAGCCATTCTGGAATCTTGATTGAGCAAGTCAAATCAAGGCAATTCCATAACATGTCAGAGCATGGACTACATCTCTAAGATGGCTCACACTGATCCCCTCCTCCTGGTACTTGTGCTTGTGTGATATCTTCCCAAATGTGTCAGAGATTCTTCCTGTGACCTCAGCATGCAGTAGAGATGATGGTGTGCGATTTTTATGGCTAAGTCATCAGAAAACATTGAGGTTTCTGTTCTGGTCTCAGATTCCTTGCTGTGGAGGTTACAAGTCGCCATGGTGTCAGGAAACTCAAGCAGTCCTGTGTTGAGCCCTGTATGGGAAAAAAGTGGGGCCGCACACTAACAACAACACTAACTTTCCAACCCTGTGAGTGGACCATCTTGGCAGCAGATCCTGCAAGACAGGGACCTGGCAAGACTTTAAGAGTTCAGATGATAGCAGCTCTGGCAAATATTTGGACTGCTACCACATTCGTGACTCCAATCCAGAAACATCCTGCAAATTGCTTCCAAGTTTCTGACATGTAGAAATTGTGAAAGATAATAAATGTTTATTGTTTTAAGCCACACATTTTTGAGAAAAATTTTTACATAGCAGTAGGAAAGTAATACTCCTCACCAGAAGTTCATGCCTTCTTGGCAATGAAGAATAGTCTGCTGCTGTGGTTTTCCTCTTTCAGTGCTGTTCCCACATAAACAGAGTGGTGTGCTAGTAGATGTTTAACAATCAGCTCTCACAAAGTCAAAGAAACAATGCCCTGACTTTTAGTATTTGCTAGTTCACCATTGCCAATTTCATGCTACCAATGAGACATCATTGAACATGGAATTGTAATGATAATCAAAGTGCATATGATTATATAAGATTTCTTCCATACAGACACAATAGATGTCAATAACCTTAAAAGCATAGATAATAGTAAAATCAATAAGATAATCAGGGGAGATGAAGTTTGAATATTTATTACTTTTACTTTTGATATAGTTTATTTTGTTGCAAGCTTACATGATTTAAATTTCAAAGGTCATTATATATAATAATCTGCTCACAAAATTCCTGAAAGTTTAACAACTGGATCTTGTGAGTTAGTGTGAACTCGTTTCAGCACAACACTGCCAAAGTGATTTTTTGAGTGACAATGTTTATTTAGATTCTTGTTTAGTTGAATTACCATTTGGGTGGTGATAAACCACATCTGTAATAAATTGTGTTAATGTCTATATTGCTGATCCTGTTTGTGATGCCAGTTACCTCACTGTTCACACTGTTTGCTGAACCTATGGTAGGCAACTTGTGAGCTAAGAGGCTGGAAGGAGACTCGAAGAGCTGTAGGAACTGCAGGCACATGTTTATTCTCTCTTGGCTGGAACAGTAGCCATAACACAGACTCTCTCCTCCTTGACACAGAAGCTGTAGCAGCAGTCACAACATAAGCACAACATAGCCATAATATAACCTCATATAACACACCCATGATGTTGCTCCAATGTAGCGCCAATGCAGCAACAGCCAGGGCTTTCATGGTGAAGCTCATACAGGCCTACCGCACAAAGTAGACTGTGCCCAAGCGAGCACCTCATGACATGCATGCACAGTGCTATAAGAGATATCAACTGTTACACAACCATGCAAAATCATTGTTTACAGAACATGGGGTGAGAGGGTGTGAGAGCATGGTGCAAGAGAGCCTGACTAGCACCATCTTGTTAATTTCCCCACAATATCTATAACAAATTGTCATCAGGGCACCCTGATGAAATAATTTTAGGAATTCATGACACATAGTTGGTAGTAGTCATGACCCTGGAAGGAGTTGGACCTATTATTTGCTTCTAGCTTAAGCTCTGAATATTGGAAGAATCAACAATTAGCCAGCATGGCCTGTGGCTGTATGAAAAGAAAACAACTGACTTTCACATTTTAGGGGCACACAAATGAATGGACAATCTCTTTTTACTTCCACATCTGTCCTGCTTTGTGGGGTCATTATTGTCTTCCACTTTTATGCTTGTAAATCTTTTCTTAATGTCTAGGAGACCATACAATTTACTGATTGTGAATATGGGCTTTCAAATTATGACTGTTTCCTTGCTCCTCAAAGTTAATAGCTGTGAAAACATGGGCACATTACTTAGCCTTTTTGATATTCAACTTTTTTATCCATGAAGAGCATTGTTATGGGGACTCCATGAAATTGTGTCTGTAACATGCTTACATAGTACCTGATGTGGATAATGTATAATAATAATACAATAATAATAATAATGATAATGTATAATATCATTAGCCACTATATATTCAAAATAACTAGCCAATTCACTGAAACCATCTCATGCTGACATGAACTTTAGTTTTCAGAAGTTCCTTTGGATCTTTTTGCATTATAAGTTGCTTCTTAAAATATTCATTCTGTCCTAAAAGTATCTTCCCAAAATGCTTAATCTGAGAAGGTGGTGAAAGACAGAGGGGCAGGCCAGGTAATCCAAGAGACTTCCAATTTCTGGTCAGATAATGCACTGGAAAGGGAAGTACTTCTCTTGTAGGACTAGAGTCATCTTTTAATGGGAAAAAGGGCAACACTTTCTCTTCATGGAAACATGAAGATGGAGAATCATTGTGTGTTGGTTACTTTCCCTGTGTCCTCCTTTCTGTGTTTCTCTTAAATACCATTAAAAGCAGACCCATCAAGCCAAGGACTGCAAGATCTTTTGCCTTTGTTAGAGCTTCCTCTTATCCCAGTTGGGGTTGTGGGAGGAAGTATTCTGGACTAGGACAAGATCCTTGGTTTAGGTTCTACTCTCCTAATCTATGTCCCCTTGGTCTTTCAGTGCTAGTCATGGAAAAGTGGCACCATGTATCACCAGTTATCCAAATTGTCCTCCCATTCACTCCTCTGAGTAACTCTGAATTGATCAAACACAGATTGGAGTCTCAGTTCTACTCCCTTCCTTGGGCAAATCACTTAACTCCTCAAAACTTCTGTATATTAAGCCATATAATGCTCATAGGAATGGTTTCACTTCTCAGGGTTGTCATGAGGATTAAATGATATATAATGTTGCTGCATATAAAGTACTTAATAAAATGATATTTTTACAGAGTAACTACACATATTCAGGAAATGCTCTTCAATATAGATTTTTCTATTTCAGCTATTTTCTATTTATTTCACCAATCAGTCCAAAAAATTTTCCTTGCACATATGTATTCTAAGTGACTTAGAAGATTGTACTGTGGCCTGGAATATTCAGCTTCATTCTCTAGAGCCTCAAGCAGTGCCAAAAGCCAGAAGAATGTATTTTTTCAAACATGTGACTACGGGGAACCATGGTGTTGTACCTCGAATTAGGCCAAAAAAATTTAAAAAGAAAAAAGAAAAGCACCATTCATGCTCCAGAAGGTGATGAAAGACAGAGGAGCATGGTGACACAAAGCTGATGGCTGTGGCACACATCTTCTGATGATGCCAGAGAACTGACAAGCCGACCAGACAAGAGAGACACTCATGGGCTAACCCGGCAGCTACTTGAATGTCTTGTTTCTTATCAATCTCCTTGGAGGGCATGCTCAGAGAAAACCTCTGACGATCTGATGCCTGAGCTCAAACTAATTTTTGTCATGTTGGTGCCACATCACAGCACTGCCAACCCTTGACCCTCCCACCCTCCCTCTCCATTTCATCCTAAAATTACAAATATTTTCACTGTCCTTATTCCTTCCCTCCCCCAACTTACTTTGATGAATCAGTCAGATGATGGCTTGTAGATACACATCAGGCTTGCTAACTAATTGGAAAACTTCCAGGAACATATCAACAATGGTGATTTGGAAAGTAATATGCCCTGGAGTGTTGTCATAAGGATAGTGTTTTTTGTTTTTCCTTGTAGCAGCTTGGTTTCTCCTCCTCAGGATAACTTTTTCTCCCCCCTTATCTGAGATAGATCTATAATTAAGAAGGGTGGACTTGCTAAGCTTTGTAAATTACTTACCAATTTACAAGTAATTTTATTGAGTACCTTTGGAGTTCCAGCTTGAGTCAGAATGAGCATAAAGATAAGAAGGTAGAGTCCCTGTGGTCATGGGGCTCACAAGAGGACAAACTAGTAAACAGACTGATTTAATACTGTCTGCTGAGAAACGTGATCAAACTTTCCAGAAAGACAATGGGTGTACTTGAAGCAAGAGATTCAGGTACTCCTGCTGAGATGGGCTGATTCATAAGTTGGATTTTGAAGAGTTTGTTGGTTACTCATCCCTCTCCAGACCCATTCTCCTCCCTTCTTTGCCCAGGAAGCTGACATGTGTTGTGGTAGATACTGTAATATGCCACCCAGATTCTATTTAAGGAATGAAGGAATTATTCTCTCAGCTGCTGGAAGACAAGCTTCAGATGTAAGCCCCTTTAGGGGATTGCATCTCCTGGAGAAACTGCCTCCTGTGTCCAATGACTGATCATTACCAGGATAGAAAAAACAGCCCCACCTCACTCCATCTTGAGAGAAGTCAGTTAGTTCAGTCGCTCAGTTGTGTCCAACTCTTTGAGACCCCATGGACTGCAGCACGCCAGGCTTCCCTGTCCATCACCAACTCCTGAGGCTTGCTCAAACTCATGTCCATCGAATCGGTGATGCCATCCAACCAACTCATCCTCTGTCATCCCCTCCTCCTCCTGCCTTCAATATTGGCCAGCATCATGGTCTTTTCCAAAGAATGAGTTCTTCACATCAGGTGGCCAAAATATTGGAGTTTCAACTTCAGCATCAGTCCTTTCAATGAACACTCAGGACTGATCTTTAAGATTGACTGGTTGGATCTCCTTTCAATCCAAGGGACTTAAAAGTCTTCTCCAATATCACAGTTCAAAAGCATCAATTCTTTGGTGCTCAGCTTTCTTTATAGTCCAACTCTCACATCCATACATGACTACTGGAAAAACCATAGCTTTGACTAGATGGAGCTTTGTTGGCAAAGTAATGTCTCTGCTTTTTAATATGCTGTCTAAATTGGTCATAGTTTTTCTTCCAAGGAGCAAGTATCTTTTAATTCCATGGCTGCAGACACCATCTGCAGTGATTTTGCAGCCCTCCTCTCCCCTCCCCCCATAAAGTCTCACTGTTTCCATTGTTTCCCCATCTATTTGCCATGAAGAGCTTGGACTGGATGCCATGATCTTAGTTTTCCGAATGTTGAGTTTTAAGCCAACTTTTTCCACTCTTCTCTTTCATTTTCATCATGAGGTTCTTTAGTTTTTCTTCACTTTATGCCATAAGGGTGGTGTCCTCTGCATGTCGGAGGTTATTGATATTTTCCCTGAAAATCTTGATTCCACCTTTTGCTTTATCCAGCTTGGCATTTCACATGATGTACTCTGCATATAAGTTAAATAAGCAAGGTGACAATATACAGCCTTGATGTACTCCTTTCCTTATTTGGAACCAGTCGTTTGTTTCATGTCCAGTTATAACTGTTGCTTCTTGATCTGCATACAGATGTCTCAGGAGGCAGGTAAGGTTGTCTGGTATTCCCATCTCTTTAAGAGTTTTCCACAGTTTGTTGTGATTCACACAGTCAAAGGCTTTGACATAGTCAATAAAGCAGAAATAGATGTTTTTCTGGAACTCTCTTGCTTTTTCAATGATCCAGCTGATGTTGCCAATTTGATCTCTGGTTCCTCTGCCTTTTCTAAATCTAAATCTAAAACTTGAACATCTGGGAGTTCACAGTTCACATGTTGTTGAAGCCTGGCTTGGAGAATTTTGAGCATTACTTTGCTGGCATGTGAGATGAGTGCAATTGTGTGGAAGTTTGAGCATTATTTGGTACTGCCTTTCTTTGGCATTGGAATGAAAACTTTTCCCCATCCTGTGGCCACTGCTGAGTTTTCCAAATTTGCTGGCATATTGAGTGTAGCATCTTTACAGCATCATGTTTTAGGATTTGAAATAGCTCAACTGGAATTCTATCACCTCCACTAGCTTTGTTCATAGTGATGCTTCCTAGGGCATTGAGAGATCTTGAGAGAAACTGGAAGGATAATCCCAGCTCCAGAGCTCATCTGTTTCACAGCCTACTTTCTCCTCTACCCAGTCCTGTTTCTTTCCCCTCCATTGCACACATGACCATACTAGGAATGCTCCCTAGTAAATGTCCTTCTTGGCACTCTATCTCTGGTGAACTTGACCCATCTGTGGACTTCAGCCCCCAGGTTTCTGTGCTAGCTGGATTCCTGATGGGTTTAGCCAGTGGCATATGATCAGAGGTGGGAGGAAAGGGAGGTTTATACTCTGTGCCTCTGCCTTTTTCCATGATGTTCTCTGGCAGTAGCTGGTCCCTCGGGACTCTGGCTTGTGATGGTTCTCACCATTGTTTCCCTTTGCTCCATCAGGTTTAAGAGTAATAATATTTCCCTCTTTTGCTAGTATCCAGAGGCCTCAACATCACTAGTTGATTTCCTTAATCCTACTTTTTAACTCAGAGATCCTTTGGCTCAATTTTCACTTGAAGCAGCAATGTGCTGGTAAATGTTTCACAACTGGATCTCTGGAAAAAAACAAAAAGCCCTGATTTGTAGCTTTTGACAATTTCTATGGGGTAAATATGGCTTCCCAGTTGGTGCTAGTGATAAAGAACCCACCTGGCAATGCAGGAGACACAAAATACATGGGTTTGGTCCCTGGATTGGGAAGATCCCCTGGAGAAGGGAATGGCAACCCACTCAAGTATTCTTGCCTGGAGAATACCATGGACAGAGGAGCCTGGTGGACTACAATCCATGGGGTCACAAATAGTCAGGCACGACAGAAGTGACTTAGCACACAGGGTTAATATGCCACTGGCGGCCCAACATGATGTTATTAAATTTGGAATTGGAAAAAAAAAGTTAAATAGTTCCACTATACAGTAGTCCCTCCTTATTTGAGATTTAGTGCTTTCTTCAGTTATAGTTACTCTCAGTTAGCTGTGGTCCGAAAATATTAATGGAAAATTTCAGAAATACATAATTCATAAGTTTTAAATTGGGTGCTATTCTGAGTAGTGTGATGAAATCCCATGCCTTCCTGTTCCATTGCAGGATGAGAATCATCCCTTTGTCCAGCATCTCCTGCCCATTAGTCACTTGGTAGCCTTCTGGGTTATCAGGTTACCTTTCATGTTATCACAATGTTTATACTCGTGACTTTTTAAAAATTTCATAATGGTCCCAAAGTGTAAGAGAAGTGATGTTGGCAAGTCAGTTATGCTGAAGAGAAGCTATAAAAGCATTTTTTAAAGTGAAAAAGTGAAAGTTCCTGACTTAATAAGGAAAGAAAAAAGTCATAGTCTGAGGATGCCAACATCTATGGTAAGAGCAAATCTTTTACCTGTGACATTGTGAAGGAGGAAATGAAATTCAGGCTGGTTTTGCTTTTCTACCTCAAATGCAAATGTTATGGCCACAGTACCTGATGAGTGGTTAGTTAAGATGGAAAGGGCATTAAATTTGTACAGTAGGATATTTTGAGAGAGAAATAGAGATAATTAACATAACTGTTACTATGGTATTTTGTTAAAATTGTTCTATTTAATCATTAGCTATTGTTTTAAATCTATTACTGTGCCTAATTTATAGGTTAAGCTTTATCACGGGTATGGATATATGGGAAAGTCATATAGATTCGATACAATTGGCAGTTTCAGGTGTCCATTGGAGGTATTGGAGGATATACCCAGTGGATGAGGGGCGACAACTATGCAAATACAATAGATGTTAATAATCTCAAGATTATATGAAATAGTAAAATGTAATAAAATAATGAGGTAGGAATGAGTATGTAGTATTTATTGTCTTTGTTTTTAATATAATTCAAATAGTTGAAGTTAATTTATTTGAAAATATTAACAGTGTTTAGCAATCAGCTTGAAAAATTCATAAGAATTAATAATTTTCTCCTGTGAGTCAGTATAAACCGGCTCCAGCATACTATTGAATTGAAGTATCTAAGTAGAATTCTGTGTTATGTTGAGACTCTGCTTGAAACAGGTAAAGAAAGTGAAAGTGAAAGTCACTCCATTGTATCCAACTCTTTGTGACCCCATGGACTATACAATCCATGGAATTCTCTAGGCAAGAATACTGGAGTGGGTAGCCTTTCCTTTCTCCAGTGGATCTTCCCAACCCAGGGATCAAACCCAGGTCTCCCACATTGCAGGCGGATTCTTTACCAGATGAGCCACAAAGGACAGTTAACTGGACAGATTGTCATGGACCTCTGACTTTGACAGTTCTTTCATGACCTTTTTTGACAGTCCCTTCATGACTTCCCTTGTGGCTCAGCCAGTAAGGTATCTGCCTGCAATGCAGGAGACCCGGGTTCAATCCCTGGGTTGGGAAGATCCCCTGGGGAAATAAATGGAAACCCATTCTAGTATTCTTGCCTGGAAAATCCTATGGACAGAGGAGCCTGGCAGGCTACAGTTCATGGGGTCCCAAAGGGTTGGAAGTGACTGAACAACTTCACTTCTTCACTTCTTCATGACTTTTGGTTACTTAACTACATTATGAACATCAGAAAGGAAGGGTAATCTGGAGTTAGAGAAGGGATTTGATATTTCAAATGAGATTTTCCATTTCCAGGGACATGACACCAAGGATTCAAGAGTGAGTTCTGTGTCTCAGAAGTGTGGATATGGAATGTGGGTGTTTGAGTTGGAAAGAAGATGAAATCCTGTTGGTTAGCAAAGATCAAAGATGAGAAAATGGGAAGACACTGAGCAGACAGGAGTGAATTGCAATAAGAAAGTTTTTTTGTTTCCCTTTAGAGCTAGTTCTCTTCTAATTTTTTTATTATAATGGTGTGTGTGTGTGCTCAGTTGTGTCTGGCTGCTTTGCAATGCCATGGACTGTAGCCCTCCAGGGTCCTCTGTTCATGGGATTTTCCAGAAAAGAATACTGGAGTGCATTGCCATTTCCTTCTACAGGTTATCTTCCCAACCCAGGGATCAAACCCATAGCTCCTCCCATGTCTCCCATTGCAGGCAGATTCTTTAAGGCTAAGCCCCCTTGCTCAAGGTTAAACACCTTGAAAGTGAATAGGTGACTGCCTCCAAGTCTCTCACGTTCCTACTTACAAATCCTACCAGACACAGAGGTATGGCCTATCCCCTCCAACTCATTTAGTTCAGTTGGCTCACCACATCTGTGGGCTGTTTTAATGGAGATGAAGCTCTGTGTATGTCTCTGCCTCAGTTTTCATGGTGAGGACCTTGGTGCTTTGAGACAAATAAAGACACCCTAAACTCTGAGAGGAGGGAGGGACCCTTTTACCTAAGTGCAATGCCATTTCAGGTCTCTGTCTCCATCATTTTCAGCTACAGCAGGGAAATGAATTTCTGTGAAAGTGTCTCCATGAACCATATCAGACAAATCTGTGTTTGTTTTTTTCCTCCAGTCCTTGCAAACAGTTTGGTAGGTAAGAGTTCAACTTGGGTTTAACAATCTTCATGGTATGTGTCCCTGTGCTGCTGTATAGAGCCAGGGCTGGGCAGGCAGGCGGTTCTCCAGGGTGCTCAGAGGGAAATAGTTGAGCTGACAAAATACCTATTGAGAAAAGCTGGGAAGCAGGAGGTCATGGAAAGCAAGTAGGAAGAAAGAAGCTTATATTTATTGAGCACTATCTGTATACTAGGCATTATGGTGTTTTACTGAATCACTCATTTAATACTCAAATTATTTTATGAAATAATTGATATCATTATCTTCAATTTTCCAGATAAAACTGAGAATGGAGACATGAATAATCTTGCCCAGCAGCTAAAGAGGGGGTTGGGGAGCAAGGATTTGACATGATCCTTTTACAACAGCACCACATTCCTCTGTCTCTCAGGTTCTAAATCCAATTTGCCTCAAAGCTTTGCTCCAGCCATAGAGGCTGCCATGTGGTTTATAGAACCCTGTGATCTCTGCTTCTTATGCAGTCTTTCCTCTTCTCCATTCTCTTGGATAATCTTGCTCATCCTTCATGTCTCAGGTGCACACAGAAAGCCTGCCAAGTTCCCCCATGACTAGACCAGGAGCTCAGGGCACCCACCAATCTGTACATTCTCCAGTGGTGCACACACTGTAATTTGTGCTTGCCTTTTTCTTTCATAACAGAGTAAACTTCATAAAAGCAAAGACTCTCTGATTTGCTTGCTGTTGTATTTACAACAGCCTGAGTCAAAGCATGTTCAGTAAAAGCCTGTTGCACAGTGGATGAGGATCCTTTTGTCCCTGGGCTTTGATGCTATGCCATTTCCTCTGCCTTACCTTCTATTTTTCTGGATACTATTTTGCTTTGTGTCTCTGTTACATGTTTCCTCCTTATAACCCAAGTTGGGTTAGATGTTCCTCTTAGGTTTGTTGTGGCATCCAGTTCTCTCAAACTCATCATTCATCCCATGTTGTCATCATTGCTTCTCACTAATTCTGGACTGAAAACTCCTTGAGGACAGAATTTATTTTCTAATAATGTTCTCATTAAATGATACAGAAATACAGTTCTTAGTGCAGTGTGATTACAATTTATAGGGTGAATGGATATATTATTTTAGACACAGCTAATTAAGGGACTCTGATACTAGCAAGACTCATTCATCTAACAAATGTTGATTCCGCACCGACTTTGTGCCAGGCATAAGCCAGGTGATGAAGGTACATTAATGAACAAGCAGACATGTTCTCTGCTCTTGTAGGTCTTAGAACCCAGTGGTAGAGGTGAGAGTTGTGGGAGGAAAGAGGTTTAGCTGAGGTTAACTGCTGAGCAATCCAGTTGTAGATATAAGCAGCCTTTGTAAAGAATCCTGTAGAATACCATCCTTTCCTTCTTGAGTTAGTGTTGAGGATTATGGAGGTCACATATTTTGTATCTTACAGCTTCTGTAAATCTCCAACTTTAAATGCATTTTTTACTATTGCGGCAAGTTGTTCAGTCACTCAGTCCTGTCTGACTCTTTATGACCCCATGGACTACTGCATGCCAGGCTTCCCTATCTTTCACCATTTCCTGGAGCTTGCTCAAACTCACGTCCATTGAGTCGGTGATGCCATCCAATCATCTCGTCCTCCTTGGTCCCCTTATCCTCCTGCCTTCAGTCTTTCCCAGCATCAGGGTCTTTTCTATTGAGTTGGCTCTTCACATCAGGTGGCCTAAGTATTGGAGCTTCATCTTCAGTATCAGTCCTTCCAATGAATATTCAGGTTTGATTTCATTTATGATCTGTTGGAAGTTCAAGGGACTCTCAAGAGTCTTCTCCAACACCACAGTTCAAAAGCATCAGTTCCTCAGTGTTCAGCTTTCTTTATGGTACAGTTCTCACATCCATACATGACCACTGGAAAAGCCATAGCATTGACTAGATGGACCTTTGTTGGCAAAGTAATGTCTCTGCTTTTTCATACGCTGTCTAGGTTTGTCATAGCTTTTCTTCCAAGGAGCAAGTGCTTTTTCATTTCATGGATGCAGTCACCATCTGTAGTGATTTTGGAGCCCCCCAAAATAAAGTCTGACACTGTTTCCACTGTTTCCCCATCTATTTCCCATGAAGTGATGGGACCAGATGCCATGATCTTAGTTTTCTGAATGTTGAGCTTTACCAACTTTTCACTCTCCTCTCTCACTTTCATCAAGAGGCTTTTCAATTCCTCTTCCCTTTCTACCATAGGGCAGACTTCCCTGGTAGCTCAGATGGTAAAGAGTCTGCCTGCAATGCAGGAGACCCGGGTTCTATTCCTGGGTTGGGAAGATCCCCTGGAGAAGGAAATGGCAATCCACTCCGGCACTCTTGCCTGGAAAATCCCATGGACAGAGGAGCCTGATAAGCTACAGTCCATGGGGTTGCAGAGTCGGACACAACTGGGCAACTTCACTTCCCTTTTTACCACAAGGGTGGTGTCATCTGTATATCTGGTTATTGATATTTCTCCTGGCAATCTTGATTCCAGCTTGTGCTTCTTCCAGCCCAGCATTTCTCATGATGTACTCTGCATATAAGGTAAATAAGCAGGGTGACATTGTACAGCCTTGACGTACTCCTTTTCCTATTTGGAACCAGTCTGTTGTTTCATGTCCACTTCTAACTGTTGCTTCCTGACCTGCATATAGATTTATCAAGAGGCAGGTCAGGTGGTCTGGTATTCCCATCTCTTTCAGAATTTTCCACAGTTTATTGTGATCCACACAGTCAAAGGCTTTGGCATAGTCAATAAAGCAGAAATAGATATTTTTCTGGAACTTTCTTGCTTTTTCCATGATCCAGTGGGTGTTGGCAATTTGATCTCTGGTCCCTCTGCCTTTTCTAAAAACAGATTGAACATCTGGAAGTTCACTGTTCATGTATTGCTGAAGCCTGGCTTGGAGAATTGTGAGCATTACTTTACTAGCGTGTGAGATAAGTGCAACTGTGCAGTATTTTGAACATTCTTTGGTATTTCCTTTCTTAGGGATTGGAATGAAAATTGACCTTTTCCAGTCCTGTGGCCACTGCTGAGTTTTCCAAATTTGCTGGCATATTGAGTGTAGCACTTTCACAGCATCATCTTACAGGATTTGAAATAGCTCAACTGGAATTCCATCACCTCCACTAGCTTTGTTCATAGTGATGCTTTCTAAGGCCCTTAGTTCATGTATTTTTGGAGCCTAACTTGGAGAATTTTGAGCATTACTTTGCTAGCATGTGAAGTGAGTGTAATTGTTTGACGTTTGGAACATTCTTTGGCATTGTCTTTCTTTGGGATTGGAATGAAAACTCACCTTTTCCAGTCCTGTAGCCACTGCTGTGTTTTCCAAATTTGTTGGCATATTGAATGCAGCACTTTCACAGCATTATCTTTTAGGATTTGAAACAGCTCCATTGGAATTTCATCACTGCCACTAGCTTTGTTGGTAGTGATGCTTCCTCAGGCCCACTTGACTTCACATTCCAGGATGTCTGGTTCTAGATGAATGATCACACCATTGTGGTCATCTGGTTCATTAAGATTTTTTTTTTTTGGTATGGTTCTGTGTATTCTTGCCACCTTTTCTTAATATTTTCTGCTTCTGTTAGGTCCATACCTCTGTTCTTTATTGTGCCCATCTCTTTATGAAATGTTCCCTTGATATCTCTAGTTTTCCTGAAGAGATCTCTAGTCTTTCCTATTCTATTTTTCTCCTCTGTGTCTTTGCATTGATCACTTAGGAAGGCTTTCTTATCTCTCCTTGCTATTCTTTGGAACTCTGCATTGAGATGTGTATATCTTTCCTTTTCTTCTGTTCCTTTCACTTCTCTTCTTTTCTCAGCTCTTTGTAAGGCCTCCTCAGACAACCATTTTGCCTTTTTACATTTCTTTTTCTCAGGGATGATTTTGATTACCACCTCCTGTACAGTGTTACAAACCTCTGCCCATAGTTCTTTAGACACTCTATGTATTGGATCTAATCCCTTGAATCTATTTGTCACTTCCACTGTATAATTGTAAGGGACTTGATTTAGGTCATACCTGAATGGTCTAGTGGTTTTCCCTACTTTCTTCAATCTAAGTAGGATATTTGCAATAAGGAGCTCATGATCTGAGCCACGGTCAACTCCTGGTCTTGTTTTGTTTTTGATGACTGTATAGAGTTTCTCCATCTTTGGCTACAAAGAATATAATCAATCTGATTTCAGTATTGACCATCTGGTGATGTCCGTGTGCAGAGTTGTCTGTTGTGTTGTTGGAAGAGGGTGTTTGCCATGACCAGTGTGTTCTTTTGACAAAACTCTGATAGCCTTTGCCCTGCTTCATTTTGTATTCCAAGGCCAAACTTACCTGTTATTCCAGGTATGTCTTGACTTCCTACATTTGCATTCCATTACCCTTTGATGAAAATGACATCTTTTGGGGGTGTTAGATCTAGAAGGTCTTGTAGGTCTTCATAGAACTGTTCAACTTCAGCTTCTTCTGCATTCCTGGTTGGGGCATAACTGTTAAGTAAGTTTTAGTCGCTCAGTCCTGCCTGACTCTTTGCAACCCCATGGATGGCAGCCCATCAGGCTCCTCTCCATGAGATTTTCCAGGCAAGGATACTGGAGTGGGTTGCCATTTCCTTCTCCAGGGCATCTTCCTAACCCAGGGATTGAATCCGGGTCTCCTGCACTGCAGGCAAATTCTTTACAAGGGCTTTCCTTGTAGCTCAGTCTACAAACTCAGTCAAATAGCTCAGTCTGTGGTTGGGGCATAGACTTGGATTAATGGAATGGAATGTAATCCAGTCCATTACTTGGATTACACAGACTTGGGGCATTACTCCTATGCAATATGGTTCTTTACAGCATTGGACTTTACTTTCACCACTAGATACATCCACAGCTGGCATTGAACGGTTTGCTTGGAAAGGAACAGAAGTCATTCTGTCGTTTTTGAGACTGCGCCCAAGTTCTGCATTTTGGACTCTTTTGTTGACTATGAGTGCTACTGTCTCTTCTAAGGGATTCTTGTCCACAGTAGTAGATATAATGGTCATCTGAATTAAATTTGTCTATTTCAGTCCATTTTAGTTCACTGATTCCTAAAAGGTCGTTGTTCACTCTTACCATTTCCAGTTGACCACTTCCAATTTACCTTGAATCATGCCTAACATTCCAGGCTCCTATGCAATATTGTTCTTTATGGCCATTGGACTTTACTTTTATCACCAGACACATCCACAGTTGGCATTTCTACTTTGACTCAGCCTGTGTATTCCTTCTGGAGCTATTTCTCTGCTCTTCTCCAGTAGCATATTGTGCACATACTGAACTGGGAAGTTCATCTTTCAGTGTCATATCTTTTTGTCTTTTCATGCTATTCTTAATATTCTCAAGGCAAGAATGCTGAAGTGGTTTGCCATTCCCTTCTCCAGTAGACCCCATTTTGTCAGAACTCTCCACCATGACCCTCTATGTTGGGTGGCTCTATAGAGCATGGCTCATAGTTTCATTAAGTTAAACAAGGCCCGTGAGTCATGTGATCAGTTTGGTTAGTTTTCTGTGATTGTGGTTTCCATTCTATTTGCCCTCTGATGGATGAGGATAAGAGGTTGTGGAAGCTTCCTGATGGGAGTGACTGGTTATAGAGAACCTGGGTCTTGCTCTGGTGGGCAAGGTCATGCTCAATAAATCTTTAATCCAATTTTTTGCTTATGTGTGGGGCTGTGTTCCTTCCCTATTGTAGGGGTAATGGCGACCTCCATCAAAAGGACTTATGCCAGTACACTGCAACGCCCAGGACTGTTGTATTCAGTGCCCCTGACTATTGACCCACACCTCCTTGTGGAGTTACTGCTCTGTTTCCTGAGTCCTGGTGTGCACAAGTGTTTTGTTTGTGCTCTCTGAGCATCTCTGGTAAGTATGAATTTTGATTCTAAATGCAATTTTGCCCCATTTACTGTCTTGTGGGGCTTCTCCTTTGCCCTTGGACATTGGGTCTCTCTCTCTCTTTTTTTTTTTTTGGTAGGATCCAACATTCTCCTGTTGATGGTTTTTCAGCAGCTAGTTGTGATTTTGGTGTTTTCACAGAAAATGAGAACACGTCATTCTACTCCACCATTTTGGGATGATACACTCCTATTGTGGTACAGTCCTCCCTAAATGAGCTTCCCAGGTAGCTCAGTGGTAAAGAATCTTCCTGTAATGTAGGAAACACAGAAGATGTGGGCTTGATCCTTGGGTCAGGATGATCCCCTGAAGGAGTAAATGGCAATCCACTCCAGTATTCTTGCCTGGAGTGTTTCATGGGCACAGGAGCCTGGCAGGCTCCTGAGTTACTGTCCATGGGTTACAAAGAATCGGACACAACCGAGCTTGCATGCCCTTCTAAACAGCAGCTAATCTCTGGTAATCTAACCCGAAGTACAAAATGCTTTTAAAGAACTAAGCAGGATGTGATGGTGAAAAGCATTCAGTTCAGTTCAGTTCACTCGCTCAGTCATGTCCGACTCTTTGTGACCCCATGAATTGCGGCATGCCAGGCCTCCCTGGCCATCACCAACTCCTGGAGTTCACTCAAACTCACGTCTATCGAGTCAGTGATGCCATCCAGCCATCTCATCCTCTGTTGTCCCCTTCTCCTCCTGCTCTCAATCCCTCCCAGCATCAGAGTCTTTTCCAGTGAGTCAACCCTTCTCATGAGGTGGCCAAAGTACTGGAGTTTCAGCTTTAGCATCATTCCTTCCAAAGAACACCCAGGACTGATCTCCTTCAGAATGGACTGGTTGGATCTCCTTGCAGTCCAAGAGACTCTCAAGAGTCTTCTCCAACACCACAGTTCAAAAGCATCACTTCTTCGGCGCTCAGCTTTCTTCACAGTCCAGCTCTCACATCCATAAATGACTACTGGAAAAACCATAGCCTTGACTAGACAGATCTTTCTTGGCAAAGTAATATCTCTAGCAGACCTATTTTGACTGAAACACTCACTAGAAAATATTAGATTAGTGAAGACTTTTATTGTAGGGAAGGTACCAATGTTTGGGTAATTAAGATTATGCAGAGCAGAAGTGAACTTTGAAACAGGGCAAGTGAGAAAGGAAAATTTGTTCAAGAGGACTTGGAAGACTAATTTGGCAATTAAGATGAATAAGAGTAAGAAAAGAGTTGGGTAATGGTCTGTCAATTTTATTTATCCTTTCAAAGAACCAGCTTTTGGCTTTGTTGATTTTTGCTATGGTCTCTTTTGTTTCTTTTGCATTTATTTCTGCCCTAATTTTTAAGATTTCTTTCCTTCTGTTAACTCTGGGGTTCTCCAATTCTTCCTTTTCTAGTTGCTTTAGGTGTAGAGTTAGGTTATTTATTTGACTTTTTTCTTGTTTGTTGAGGTATGCCTGTATTGCTATGAACTTTCCTCTTAGCACTGCTTTTATAGTGTCCCACAGGTTTTGGGTTGTTGTGTTTTCATTTTCATTAGTTTCTATGCATATTTTGATTTCTTTTTTGATTTCTTCTGTGATTTGTTGGTTATTCAGAAGCGTGTTGTTCAGCCTCCATATGTTGGAATTTTTAATAGTTTTTCTCCTGTAATTGAGATCTAATCTTAATGCATTATGGTCAGAAAAGATGCTTGGAATGATTTCGATTTTTTTGAATTTATCAAGGTTATATTTATGGCCCAGGATGTGATCTATCCTGGAGAAGGTTCCATGAGCACTTGAGAAAAAGGTGAAATTCATTGTTTTGGGGTGAAATGTCCTATAGATATCAATTAGGTCTAACTGGTCCAATGTATCATTTAAAGTTTGCGTTTCTTTGTTAATTTTCTGTTTAGTTGATCTATCCATAGGTGTAAGTGGGGTATTAAAGTCTCCCACTATTATTGTGTTGTTGTTAATTTCCCCTTTCATACTTGTTAGCATTTGTCCTACGTATTGCGGTGCTCCTATATGGGGTGCATATATATTTGTAATTATTATATCTTCTTCTTGGATTGATCCTTTGATCATTATGTAGTGGCCTTCTTTGTCTCTTTTCACAGCCTTTGTTTTAAAGTCTATTTTATCGGATATGAGTATTGCCACTCCTGCTTTCTTTTGGTCTCTATTTGCGTGGAATATCTTTTTCCAACCCTTCACTTTCAGTCTGTATGTGTCCCTTGTTTTGAGGTGGGTCTCTTGTAAGCAGCCTATACAGGAGTCTTGTTTTTGTATCCATTCGGCCAGTCTTTGCCTTTTGGTTGGGGCATTCAATCCATTTACGTTTAAGGTAATTATTGATAAGTATGATCCCGTTACCATTTACTTTATTATTTTGGGTTCGGGTTTATACTCTCTTTTTGTTTCCTGTCTAGAGAATATCCTTTAGAATTTGTTGGAGAGCTGGTTTGGTGGTGCTGAATTCTCTCAGCTTTTTCTTTTCTGTAAAGCTTTTGATTTCTCCTTCGTATTTGAATGAGATCCTTGCTGGGTACAGTAATCTGGGCTGTAGGTTATTTTCTTTCATCACTTTAAGTATGTCTTGCCATTCCCGCCTGGCCTTAAGAGTTTCTATTGACAAAACAGCTGTTATCCTTATGGGAATCCCCTTGTGTCTTATTTGTTGTTTTTCCCTTACTGCTTTTAATAGTTGTTCTTTGTGTTTGATCTTTGTTAATTTGATTAATATGTGTCTTGGGGTGTTTCGCCTTGGGTTTATCCTATTTGGAACTCTCTGGGTTTCTTGGACTTGGGTGATTATTTCCTTTCCCATTTTAGGGAAGTTTTCAACTATTATCTCCTCAAGGATTTTCTCATGGTCTTTCTTTTTGTCTTCTTCTTCTGGGATTCCTATAATTCGAATGTTGGAGCATTTCATATTGTCCTAGAGGTCTCTTAGATTGTCCTCATTTCTTTTAATTCATTTTTCTTTTTTCCTCTCTGATTCATTTATTTCTACCTTTCTATCTTCTATTTCACTAATCCTATCTTCTGCCTCCGTTATTCTACTATTTGTTGTCTCCAGAGTGTTTCTGATCTCATTTATTGTGTTATTCATTGTGTATTGACTCTTTTTTATTTCTTCTAGGTCCTTGTTAAACCTTTCTTGCATCTTCTCAATCTTTGTCTCTAGGCTATTTATCTGTGATTCCATTTTGATTTCAAGATTTTGGATCATTTTCACTATCAATATTCGGAATTCTTTCTCGGGTAGATTCCCTATCTCTTCCTCTTTTGTTTGGTTTGGTGGGCATTTCTCCTGTTCCTTTACCTGCTGAGTATTCCTCTATCTCTTCATCTTGGTTATATTGCTGCGTTTGGGATGGCCTTTTTATATTCTGGTAATTTGTGTAGTTTTCTTTATTGTGGAGCTTCCTCACTGTTGGGGGGGGGGGTTGTATCAGTGGCTTGTCAAGGTTTCCTGGTTAGGGAGGCTTGTGTTGGAGGTCTGGTGGGTGGAGCTGTGTTTCTTCTCTCTGGAGTGCAGTGGAGTGACCAGTAATGGGTTATGAGATGTCTAAAGTTTTGGAGTAACTTTGAGCTGCCTGTATAGTGAAGCTCAGGGGTGTGTTCCTGTGTTGCTGGAGAATTTGCGTGATATGTCTTGCTCTGGAACTTGTTGGCCCTTGGGTGGAGCTTTGTTTCAGTGTAGGTATGGAGG
>NW_024070194.1:34729702-34748281 GCF_014754425.2 Oryx dammah | reverse complement strand
TTTTTTTTTTTTTTTTTAGGCTCACTAGTTCAGTCGCGCTGTGGGGAGGGGGGGATGCTGCAAACAAATAGCACTGTCGTGGGCACACAGTGTCTCAGCCCCGCTGGACCTGTCCCTTCTCATGGTGCACAAACCGCTCCAGCTCTACGGTGCTCAGCCGGGAACCGTCTGAGGCGGGCCCTAGGCTGTGTGCACCTCCCCGGTCTAAGCCGCTCAGGTTTGGCGCTCAGGTAGCCCTCAGAGGCACAGATTCGGTTGGGACTGCGTTTTGTGCCCTTCCCAGGTCTGAGTAGCTCAGGAGTTTGGCGAGCGTGGTCGCCGCGACTTGTCGCCTTTTCTGTCTCTGCTGCTCAGTTTTCTGGGTGTACTGCTGGCACTCCTGGTGAGGCGGATGGTGACTGTCCAGCACCCCCAGAAGTCTCAGCAAAGAAGCCTGCCTGCAGTTTGTTAGGTAAAGTCTCTCCGGGGTTGCAATTGCCCCTTTACAGCTCTTACGGCTCTGGCTGCCTGTCCCCGGTGGGGGATGGTCTGCAGCCATCTATTTCCATTCCGTCCTTTGTTCTGTGCGCGGTCCTGGAGGTGTCTTATGTTTGAGCTTTTCTCGTGGTAGCTATCCCCCAGTCTGGTTTGCTAGCCCAAGTTCGATCGCTCTGGTTACACGTGGGGTGTTCCTGCCCGATTCTTACCGAGCACGGCAGCCCGCGCCTCCCGCGCTTCCCTGCCCTGCCCCCACTTGCTAGTGGCGGATGCAGGCGTCTGTGCTGCTTTTCCGCTGGGGGAGTTACTGTTGGGCTTGTAATCTGTTGGTTTTAATTATTTATTTGTTTTTCCTTCCTGTTATGTTGCCCTCTGTGTTTCCAAGGCTCGCCACAGACTTGGCAGGGAGAGTGTTTTCTGGTGTTTGGAAACCTCTCTTCTTAGCATTCCCTTCCCGGGACAGGCTTCCCTTCCCGGGACGGAGCTCCCTCCCCACCTCCTTTGTCTCTTTTCTCATCTTTTATATTTTTTCCTACCTGTTTTTGAAGACAATGATCTGCTTTTCTGGTTGCCTGATGTCCTCTGCCTGCATTCAGAGGTTGTTTTGTGGAGTTTGCTCAGCGTTGAAATGTTCTTTTGAGGAATTTGTGAGGGAGAAAGTGGTCTTCCCGTCCTATTCCTCCACCATCTTAGGACCGCCCTCAGATTGGGTTCTTAAAGGTACAAAATTGATAACAAATACCAAAAAGCAAAGATTAAAAAATCTAGAGTAGAGGTTGGATTTTCAAAAATAAAATATTAAAGGAAAAAAAACACAAAATTACAAAAATTATAAAATATATATATGAAGTTTGCTTAAAAAAATAATGTCTCTCTCTTTGTTTTTTGCAAAGTAATAGTCAATTATAAAAATGAAAATTAAAGGAGTAACAGAGGACTTAAAAATAAAAAAAAAATTAAAGAATGATAGTAAAAATAGTAAAAATATATCTAGGGCTTCCTCTGGTGTTGTGGGCAGTGTGGAGTCAGTTCATTTTCAGATAGTTCCTTGATCCAGCTTATATTTCTCAAGATCTATAGGCCTTCTCCTATGTAGTCGGTACTAACTACAGGGTTTTAATTTATTGCACCTGTCACTTCCAAGGAGGTTCCCTCTATTTTCGCTTCTTCTGTTTATTGGTCTCTTCAGTGTTTAATTTCCACCCTGACACAAGGGGGTGGTGGTGGACACTTTTTTAGGCTCACCTGTTCTGTCGTGCTGTGGGGAGGGAGGGACGCTGCAAACAAATAACACCAGCGTGTGCTTGCTGTGTCTTGGCGACATTGGGTTTGTCCCGACTCACAGCGTGTGTGCTTTCCCTGTCTACACTGCTTCAGCTCTAGGTTGCTCTGCTGGGAACTGTCTGAGGCTGGCCCTGGGTTGTATGCACTTCCCAGGTTTAAGCCACTCAAGTTCAGGTACTCGGGTAGTCTTCAGAGTGCAGACTCAGTTGAGCCTGCGTTTTGTGCCCTTCCCAGGTCTGAGCTCAGGTGACCAGGTGTTTAGTTAGGGCGGTTGCTGAGAGTTATCACCTCCCCTGTCCCTGCCGCTCGGTTTTCTGGGTGTACAACCGGCACACCCGGCAGGTGTTGACCGTCCAGAATCCCAAGAAGTCTTGGTTAGCAATGAAGCCTGCTTGCAGTTTGGTAGATAATGCCTCTCTGGGGCTGCGATTGCCCCCTTCCGGCTTCGGCTGCCCTCGCCTGTCTGTCACCAGAGGGGGTTGGGCTGGTCTGCAGCTGGCTAGCTCTGCTCAGTCCGTTGTTCTGTGAGCAGGCCTGGCAGTGTCTTAGGTTAGGGCTTTTCGCATGGTAGCTATCCCCCAGTCTGGTTTGCTATCCCAAGTTAGTTCCCTCAGATTGCCCTCGGGGCATTCAGGCCTGGTCCTTACTCTAAGCAATGCAGTCCGCGCCTCCCTGCCCAGCCCCCACTTGCTAGTGGAGGATGCAGGCATCTCTGCTGCTTCTCTGCTGGGGGAGTTACCTTTGGGCACGTAATCTGTGGGTTTTAATTATTTATTTATTTATCCTCCTGGTTATGTTGCCCTCTGTGGTTCCAAGATCACCGCAGACTCAGCAGTGAGAGTGTTTCCTGGTGTTTGGAAACTTCTGTCTTTTAAAAGACTCCCTTCCTGGGATGGAGCTCCATCCCTACCTCTTTTCTTTCTCTTTTTATCTTTTACATTTTTTCCTACCTCCTTTTGAAGACGATGGGCTGCTTTTCTGGGTGCCTGATTTCCTCTGCCTGCATTCAGAAGTTGTTTTGTGGAATTTACTCAGCATTCAAATGTTCTTTTGATAAATTTGTGGGGGAGAAAGTGGTCTCCCTGATCTATTCCTCCGCCATCTTAGTGCCGCCCTCCTGTGTCAATTATACGTTCTGCAAATGTCTTTTCCCAGTTTGTATTTTATTTTTTTCCTATTAATGATATCTTTTGTTGAATAAAGCTTTTGGGATAAATGTAGTTGAATATATCATTATTTTCTCTCATGGGTTGCATATTGCATCTTATTTAAGAAATAATATTCTATCATGAGGTCATACAGGTATTCTCTATTTTCATCTAGATGTTTTGATTTTTTCTTTTACATTGTGGACTATAATCTATTAGAGACTTTTTTTTTTTTTATACAGGATTAGGTTGGAGTGCAATTTTTTCTTTCTTAATGGATAGTCAATATTCTTAGTCTTAGGATCTTCAGTGAAATCAGCTTATTTAATTATCTTATTCTTGTCTGGTTTTCTACTTGATGTCAAGGTTGGGATAATCACATAAAATAAATTAATATAGGAGCCCTATTTTCCCCTTTCTTAAAAACAGGAATCCACATCACCTGTTTCTGTAGATAAAGTTTTATCAGAACATAGCCATGCTGATTCCTTATATATTGTCTATTGCTACTTTTGTTACAACGACAGAGTTGACATTTGTGATAGAAACAACATGGTCTGCAAAGCTTAATGTATTTATTATCTGATCCTTAAAAGAAAGGTCTAGCACATGGTCAGATTTCATACATGTTCCTTGTATGCTTGGAAAAAATGTGTATTCTCTTATTTTTGACAATAATTTTTTCTCTATTAGATGAAACAATATTTATTATTAATGTTAATTAATTATGAAACATTTGAACAGAAAAATTACTTTTTTTTGTAGCTCTATCATTTACTGAGGAAGGTATAATAAAATGCTTTACAATAATTTATAATGATTAAAATATTTTACATTGTTAAACACTTTAAAATGGTGGTGGATTTTTTTTTTCTTGGTAATAAACTTTATTTTATTATTATTTTTTTTTGCTTTGTTTTTTATTTTTTTTTGTTCAGAGTTTATTTATTTATTTATTTTTAATTTTTACTTTACAATTCTGTATTGGTTTTGGCATAGATTGACATGAATCCACCACAGGTGTACATGCGTTCCCAAAGGATTTTAAATTCTCTCCTTGAGGTTCTGTCTGTGTGCTGGCCCACATTGCAGATTTTGAAATCACCAGCCTCAAGAGCTGCATATTGCATGTGCCAATTCCTTATCCTGCACACACACACACATTTTATTTTTTCTGTTTCCCTGTAGAGTCTCACCAAATACACTTAACTTTTTCTCCTTCTTCTTCTTTTATTTTGCTCCTAATACTGTTATTGAAAATCTCCTTCTTGTTAATGTAAAAGGGAAGGTAGACATATATTCTCATTTCCAGGTGGATCCAATCCTTTGTATATCGTTTGTTACTTTTATTAGCATAATCAGTTAGGTTTCATATCCATGTCTTGCTCAGGTGTGTAATAATATTATTTCTATTACTTTGTATATTTCTTATTTCATTTATTTTGCTTCTGACTTTACATTCAAAATTTCAGAGGATAACTCCATATTCTTGGATGGGACCTTAGAATTGTGCTTGCTTGGCTCTAAGTTTTGTGATTATTAGAAAGCACCTGGGCATAGAGAAGATTCCAGGGTCAACTGGAATTTGCTTATTTTAAAATTTAGTTAAGCCACTCAAATTCTTTAAGATATACCTATTATATAGTTGTGATAAATTAGTACCTCTATTTTCTATAAATGACATAGTGTTTGAATTTAAACAGTCCTGAATTTGAGTCATGTATGTGCTGTTTTTGAAATGTGTGTGATCTTGAACAAGTTGTTCAGTTACTTTGAACCTCAATTCTCTCATATCTGAAATGGGATAAATAATATTTTTTTTAAAGAGCTGACAAAAGAATCAAGTGAAGCAGCTGATTAGACCCCTAGGAGAGTGTCTAGAACATAATAGAACCTAAATTTTACCTAATATTGTTATTACTATTACCATAATTATTTTCATTTATTTATTCATTCATCAATCCAATAGATGTTTACTGAAAACCTATTATGTCAGCCATTATACATAAGAAACATTAATGAACCTAAGAGACAAGATCTATACTCTCATGGGATTTGTGTACAAGTAGATTTATTGCTATGGAATGGGATTGTGGATGATAAGATAATTTGCAAGCACTTCTGTCAGTAACAAACCATTTAAAACCTGTGTCCCCAGATAAGGTGCATTGTTGCAGATTGGCTGGGTGGTTTTTCTGATCTCAGCTAGGTTTGCCAACACATTGGGAGATTTGCAGATTGTGTGTGATCTAGGAAGGCCTCAACAATGATGACAACTCAGATTTTCTCTCTCTGTCTCACTCTCCATCTTAGCACTGGAATATTCTAATAGCAATGGCAGAAGAGTAAGAACAATTGTGGAAATTTTTCAACCTTTGCACCATGTCTGTCAATATCCCTTTGGCCACATCAAGACACTTGACCAGCCAGCATCAGAGTGGGAGGGCACTGCAAGTTTATAAAGGGCATGAACATAGGATGGGTGAAGAAGTGGGATCATTAATGAAACAAATCTGCTCCACCTGTAAAACATAATTTGGTGTACTGATTATTTGTGGGTGTGGACACATACATAAGAAGTTCTTTCCCAAGCCTATTAGATGAGATCATAAGGAAGTAGTATGTGACATTTATTTCTATATGAATGGCTATTCTGCTGTAAGCCTAGTTTTGAAAACAAAATTTAAGGGAATGTTATTCAGTTTTGTTCAGTTCCACACAGCATGGCTATCTTGGGTACAACATCTATTGACTTAAAGAAAACTACTTAACTCAAAGGGCTTAGAAAACTTGACAACAGGTAGAGCTTAGAGGCTACTGCAAGGATTTGAAGTGCAAGAACAAAATCTGGAAGATCAAAGGGCATAGGTTAGCTCAGGTAACAGTAGTAGGAGCAAGATGTGCACTGTTTCCATATGTCAGGGCCAAGTGATGGGTCAGGAAGTTCAAGATGGCAAGAGAATCTAATAAGTGACCTGGTTGCCAGAAGGTTGTGACATCACCTTGATAATGAAGCGTGTCTCAGACCCAGACAACACTTGGCTGGAAAAAGGGACCATATGAAGGCTGCTGAGATTAGATCCAAACAACATCTTTTAGCGCTGGGATGCAGGGAAGGTACGGGTGTGATTCCTTCATTTTTTCACTCATACCTATAACTCTCAACTCACTTCTTTAATAGATGTTATGTGCACATATTATCTTATTTATCTGCCAGTGATCCATGCATAATCTACTGCCCACATTCCTAAAGTTTTATTGATGGTGTTGACTCTCCCTAGCATTTATCTCCAGAATGGAAGTTTTAATGGTGCACCTCTGCACAACTGTGCTCCAGTGATTTTTCATTCAACTTTTTGATTAGTAGCCAGGAACAATATTGTTTCATGTCTATACTCCTGTCTCTTGATGGCCAATGTATTGAAATAAGAAACTACTAGTCTGTTTGTCCTCAATATTCAGAATTAGAATGTTAAACATTTCGCCCACAAAGTGTTGCAGTTAGCTCATTCCCTCTACTTCCCCACCCCCAAGAATGAAAAGTTCTTTATGTTCATGGAGATGTTCTCTGTTGAACAGACAGTGGCCGAAAAAAGATGGAAATTGCATTGTATCCGTGCTGGGGGAGGCCTGCCATCGCACAGAAGAGGGACTGGTTTGAGTCTTCACTTGGAATTTCCTTAGCTAAGCTGATGATAAATGTGGGGTTACCTTTACATAGTGGATCATACAAGGCTGGGTTGTAGTGAATAGACTTGAGGAAGAAGTATGTTATTGGGGGAATAGTTCCAGACCAGAAACCAAACTTTTGGGGTGAAACTGCTGATGTGATTACACACTTACCATTTATGGGCTGAATTGTATCTCTCCAAACCCCAAATTCATGTGTTGGAGTCCTAACCCCCAGTTCCTCAGAACATGACCTTATTTGGAAATAAAGTTGCTGAAGATATAGTTAGTTAAGATGAGGTCATACTCGATTAGGATGGGCCCCTAATCCAATACGATTGATATCCTTATATTAAAAAGGAAATTTGGCAGCAGATGTTAGGGAGCATGTCATGTGAGGATTGAAGTTTTGCTACCACAAGCCAAGAAACATCTGGGGCTTCCAGAATTTGGAAGAGGCGAGGAAGGATCCTTTCCCTACAGGTTTCAGAAGGAACATAGCCTTGCTGATATGTGAATCTGGGACTTCTAGCCTCCAGAGCTATGAGACAACACATTTTTGTTGTTTAGGCCATTCAGTTTGTGGTACTTTGTTATGGTAGCTCTAGCAAACTACCACATCACCCACTGCTTCTGACATTTGGTAATGCATGCTGTAGCATACCCAAACACAGAAGTGCTTGTCACTTGTTGGACAAAAACTGTGGCTGGTGGATCCATGATTCTTTTTGGAAATTCATTCTATTCGAACAGCTGACTGTTCTGTGCTCATTCCCTGCTGTTTGGAGATGCTCTAGGCATACAAAAGTGAATACCATTCGTGCTTTGCCCAATCTTCTATACTAGTGTATGAGTGCATGCTCAGTTTCTCTGTCGTGTCCAGCTCTTGGCAACCCCATGGACTGTAGCCTGCCAGGCTCCTCTGTCCATGGGATTTTCTCTGCAAAAATACTGGAGTGGGTTGACATTTCCTCCTTCAGGGGATCTTCCAGACCCAGGGATAAAATCCATGTCTCTGGCATCTCCTGCACTGACAGGCAGATTCTTTACCACTGAGCCACTTGGGCTGCCAGTCTTCTTTACTAGGCTAGAGCCTATTTCCCCGTTGTAGGTGTGTTCTTGGCTTTTCTAGAGGATTGCCCTAAGTCAGCCAGAACCCCCTTTATCAGGAAAACTACACCACCTACTATCCCCTTTAGCTTATATCATAATAGGGCCTACCTCTGGGATGTCATTTGTGGTGCAGGGCTCACCAGGGGGTCAGGATGAGGCTGGACCCCACCTGAGCTCATAGCATTGCTCAGCTCTGTAACCGTCCTGCTCTCCTCACTCAGCTTCTGAGAGTACAGCCTCTCCAAATCCCTGACATGGCTCTGCTCCTGATGAACTTGATTTTAGACCTCAGGTCCCATTGTTCTCCTTCCTGGAGAAACTGGAAAGAGAAGGGCCAAGTCATTTCCTATAGCAGCTTAAGGGAAGGGAGATATGGTGCAGAGCAGGGCCCAGTAGAATAAGGCCAGGTGGTAAGACGTGGTGCCCTCAGTCTTTGAGGTGGTGGAGTTAACATGTGTACCAACCTTCTTTCATCTGCTGCTCTTTATAAGTGTCATCAGTCAGTAAGCTTGACTGTTTCTATGGTCATTATGGGTATACTGACCTTGTTCTCAGAGACAACTTCTCATTGATTCCATTTTAAACTTTCCAAATGAGGGCCAGGTGTGTGAGAAGACTTGTGAAAGATGCCCTTTCCCAATTAATGAGTGATGGGAGTGGTCTGACCAGGTTTGCTCCTCAGAGGTGTCCTTGCCTGCCCTATTCTTTTGGCTTTGGCACCGCCAGCAAGACCCATTTGGCTTCACAAAGGAGCCCTTGGTGACCTCCTTACCTTAGGTGAACCCTCTGGTGTCTCAAATACACTGAACACAGAGGTTAAAAGAGAGATGAACCAATTGGGATTTGACAAATGCAATAAGAAGGCCTAAAGACAGAAGATAAAAGAACAGAGAAATTCAAGGAAAATAGTTTAGGCAAGAAAAATTTGTAAGATATATTTTTTGGGCATATTTTCTTTCCAGAGATTCTTTTTTATCTATTGTCTTGCCTATCCACTGTTAAATGGGACTAAGTGCAGAAGAATTGATGCTTTTGAACTGTGGTGTTGGAGAAGACTCTTGAGAGTCCCTTGGACTGCAAGGAGATCCAACCAGTCCATTCTGAAGGAGATCAACCCTGGAATTTCTTTGGAAGGAATGATGCTAAAGCTGAAGCTCCAGTACTTTGGCCACCTCATGCAAAGAGTTGACTCATTGGAAAAGACTCTGATGCTGGGAGGGATTGAGGCAGGAGGAGAAGGGGACGACAGAGGACGAGATGGCTGGATGGCATCGCTGACTCGATGGACGTGAGTCTGAGTGAACTCCGGGAGTTGGTGACGGACAGGGAGGCCTGGTGTGCTGCGATTCATGGGGTCGCAAAGAGTCGGACACGACTCAGTGACTGAACTGAACTGAACTGAACTGAATATCCTTGTTGTTATTTTGTTTCACACCTGTGTGATATACCAATGAACTGCAGGCTTAGAGTTACAATTGCTTCATCAAAAAGTATGTGTACTTTAACTGTGACATATGATGCTAGACTGACTTTCATGACAGTGGTACCAATTTATAGTCCCATTGGCACTGTAAGTACATGCTCATTTATCTATAGCAAGGATAAACAAGCTGTGGCTTCTTGTTTTTGGAAATAAAGTTTTGCTTGAACCCAACCATACACATTGTCTATGCTTGCTTTCAAACTGCAGAGTTGAGTGGATGCAACAGAGAACATATTGGCATGTTTCACAAAGTTGAAAATAGTCACTATCTGGGTTTTACAGAAAAAATTGCCAATCCCTACTTCATATTCTGTGACACAGAAAGAAATCAAACTTTCCGATCCCTGCTAATCAATGTAAGAAAAAGATGTTTCATTAGAGATTTATTTTGTTATTTTTTAAAATATAAATTTATTTATTTTAATTGGAGGTTAATTACTTACAATATTGTATTGGTTTTGCCATACATCAACATGAATCTGCCACAGTTATACATGTGTTCCCTATCCTGAACCCCCCTCCCCCCTCCCTCCCTGTACCATCCCTCTGGGTTGTCTCAGTGCACCAGCCCCAAGCATCCAGTATCATGCATCGAACCTGGACTGGCGGTTCATTTCATGTATGATATTATACATGTTTCAGTGCCATTCTCCCAAATCATCCCACCCTCTCCCTCTCCCACAGAGTCTAAAAGACTGTTCTATACATCTATTCCTCCCTTGATGAATAAGGTTGGAAGGTTTTTTTAATCTTCTTTTCTTTTTTGAAAGAAAATAAAATTTTGTTATTCTTCACATTTATCCTATATTGCATCATATCACACCACATTATAGTTTGTTGAAGTAAGGGTTGAATAGGAAAACCAAACAAACAAGTAGAAAAAAATTCTATAATTCAATGTTTTCCATGATCACAAGATGAGAAAAAGCAATCCACAGGTAAGATAGGATATATTCTGAGATGTCTTTTCAATCTTCCTCCATTTTTAATAACATTGCAAAGTAATTGTTGACAGTTTGGCCCCTGACTTCTAAAAATCTCTGAAAATAATGATTCTAAAACTCTTTTGATGAACCATTGGTTATTTTCTGTTATTTCATGATTACAATGTCTATTTTTCCTCCTTGCTTGGATAACAAGAAATCATGATATACATCTTAAAAATTACCCTTAACTCACATTTACCTTTCTTTTTAATTTTATTTTAGTATAATTGTTTTATAGTGTGGTGTTAGTTTCTGCTGTACAATAAGGTGAAACAGCTATAATACCTCAAATAGTGTGTGCTCAGTCATGTGTGACTCTTTGCAAACTCAAGGACAGTAGCCCACCAGGCTTCTTTGTCCATGGGATTTTCCAGGCAAAAATACTGTAGTGGGTTGCCATTTCCTTCTCCAGGAGATCTTTCCCACCCAGGGACTGAGCTTTTGTCTCTTGCATCTCCTGCATTGGCAGGCAGATTCTTTGCTACTGAGCTACCTGGAAAGCCCCAAATCAGCTATGTATTTATATATATATCCCGTATTTTAAAATTTCCTTCCCATTTAGGTCACCACAGAGTATTTAGTAGAGTTCCCTGTGCTATACAGTAGGTGCTCATTAGTTATCTATTTTATACTTAGTAGTGTATGTATGTTGACCCCAATCTCCCAAATTCATCCCCCCAAGATATCTCTTGGTATCCATAGGTTTGTTCTCTATGTCTGTGTCTCTATTTCTGCTTTGATAATAAGTTCATCTATACCTTTTTTATAGATTCCACATATGTGAATTAATATATGATATTCATTGTCTTTTCTGTGAAACTTGTATTTTTGGCTTGTTTCTTGAGGAAATTGGCTCTTCTTTGGAGACATGAGTAGCAAATATATTCCCTTCTTTGTTGTTTTTCTTTGGATTTTGATATGCTGTCCATTTTTGGCATGTAAAAATGTTTGTTTTTTATATAACTGGATATACCAAAATTTTATTTAGCAATTTTGGATTTTCTATCATATTTATAAAAATCTTACCCACTGTTCTTTTATTCTTTGCCTTTTAATGTTCATGCATTTGATCCATTTAGATTTTTTTTTTTGGTAAGATATGAGATGCACCCTTATTGCTTTTTGTCCCCAAGAAAGGTAATTGTCTGAAATCCATTTACTGAAGAATTCATCTTGGGGAAACTTATTCAAAACACCATCTTTATTGTGAACTAAACTATACTTCCCCCCCCATTCTTGAATGTTTTATTTTATTTAATTGATCCTCATATTTTAATGATTATAACTTTACAATATGTTTTATTTTCTGAAAAAGGTTAGTTTTTCTCCTCATTTTTCATTTTTAGAATAAATTTTTCTGGGCTCTTTTTGCTTTAAATTGTTTTCTTTCCATGTAATCTTTCATGCTTTCATGCTTTCTCTCTCAAACCTGTACTGTGATAATAAATGTAAACCTAAATCAGTCTGTTGGAGGATGAGAACAAAGTGACTCATCCTAGTTGAGACTATCCCAGACCAGCCAGCCCCCAGCTGGCTGAGCAGCTGAGCAGCACTGGAGTGATTTTTTCAGATAATAACTAAGCCTTTCCTGTGTCAGTAGAATTGTCCAGACAGCATACAGATTTGTAAACAAAAGTGGATATTTATTGTTGCATGCCACTGAGATTTCTTGGTAGTTGTTGTACAGTATTGTGGCAATAATAACTGATAAAAGAGGAGATGAGACCACATAGGGAGACAGTACATACGGAAACAAAAAGAAGTCCTAAAGTGGAATCCTGGCACACACCAATATTTGGAGGCAAAAGGGAGGAAATTAGGATGAAGCCTTACCTTCATTTATTCTTTTACTTTTAAGTAATAATACCTATAAACCATGTCCAAAGAGGTAACAAACAATATTTAAAATATATGGACAATGGGCTGTACAAATAACTCTGGAGAGTGACAAATAAAATTCTTCCATCCATTTATTCATAAATGTTTAATAAGTGTTCCTTCGTGCTAAGCATGGTTAAAATTTCAAAGATGAAAATGATATAGTACAAGTCAGTAAAGAGTTCAGAGACCAGTGATACAGTCACACATACAGACCACTACATGGAGTAAAAGTATCTTAACAGGTGTTTCAAACAAGCTCCATTTAATCTTTAACTCTGGGGAGGTCTGGAGAGGTTTATTTCCAGTTTCCAAGAATTGAAATCAAGCCACACTGAATTTGGACAAAAAACCCCAGACAGTTTCTTTCTAATAAACTCATCATTGAAAAGACCCATTTGCTCTACATTTCCTAGACTTCTCTGCAGTTTGGTGTGATCATGTGATTGAATTCTAGGTGCATGAATTCCCTGCATGTGACCTTCTTGGGTTCATTTCCCTTCTACCTGTTTGGTGCAGAGGAGCCCATGACCTGGCAAATTACATATTGAAGAAGACAGAGCAACACAATAGATGGAACTGGGTCCCTGATTGACTAGAACTCACCATTTCTTGGAATTATACTACTTGCCAACCAGGGACAGCTATATACACTTAACCTGAGAAAGGAATAAACTTCTGTCATGTTTCAGGCATTATATATGCTGGCATTTGTTACTGTAGCTAATGATATCCTAGCTAAATACTAGCAGATAGAAATAGTACTAAAGTCTAATGTGTTTACTGACACTGGTGGAACAAGCTTTTATTACAGGTTATTAAAACAAATATCAAATATTTGCCTCCCCACAAATTCAAATCCAGTAATAACAACCCAAGGTATTTAAATAAACTACAACATATAGATGATAGATGCAGAGATGTTCTATAGTAGAGGTGTTGTTCTGGATGAACCTAGTTTGAGGAGTTTCCTTAGAAATGTTAATCATGACAGCATAATGCAGGAAGGAAGAGAAAGTTATGGAAAGGAAGGAAAAGGGCATTTGCTGTTCATGACTGATATTTTGTCTTAAGGTCTACTTTCAGGTGAAGCTGAACAAAGTAACTATGAGAAAAAATTCTGCAAATCCTTTATACCTCTGGAAAAAATGAATGCATTTATCAAACTTTGTCTTTGGAATATTATGTTTATTTTATTTTGATGGAATCAAAGACTAGATCTGATACCTAAGGCCAAATCCATTGCTCCCTTGGAAGTCCAAGATCTTACAACACTATATCTAATTGTAAGCTAAGCATTAAAAATAGTCTATTTAACATACCAACACTTATACATTATTTATGCCAATTTTGAGCAAAGTTTATTGAACATCTTCTGGATTAAGAATACTGTGTTTGGTCTTGGGATTTGCTTTTGTTCATTGAGTCTTGGGACTATATTCCATTAACTGTGCTCTTTGAGAGCTAGACATATGTTTTGCAATAAATCATTTTTGTCTCTAGAAATATGTAGTCTTTTATAGTCAACCCTTTTCATACTGTTCAAGGGGTTCTTGAAGCAAGCATGCTGAAGTGATTTGCCATTGTCTTCTCCAGTGGACCATGTCTTCACCGTAACCTGTTTTGGGTGGCCCTGCATGGCATGGCTCATAGTTTCATTGAGTTAGACAAGGCTGTGGTCCACAAGATCAATTTGAATAGTTCTCTGTGATTGTGGTTTTCATTCTGTCTGCCCTAAGAAGGGTAAGGATAAGAGGCTTATGGAAGCTTCCTGATAGGAGACACTGACTATAGGGGAAACTGGGTCTTGTTCTGATGGGTGGGGTCATGCTCAGTAAAACTTTAATACAATTTTCTGTTGATGGACAGGGCTGTGTTCCTTCCCTGTTGTCTGACCTGGTCAAACTATAGTGGAGGTAATGAAGATAATAGCAACCTCCTTCAAAAAGTCCCCTGCACACATTGCCCCACTCAGTGCCCCGACCATGCAGCAGAACACCGCGGACTCACACTGTTGCTGGAGACTCCTGGACACTCAAAGGGAATTGTGGGTCAGTCTCTTGTGGGGTGACTGTGGTGTTTTTCCTGAGTTCTGGTGTGCACAAGGTTTTGATTGTGCCTTCTAAGAGTATGAAAAGGCAAAAAGATATCACACTGAGAGATGAAATCCCCAGGTCGGTAGGTACCCAATATGCTACTGGAGAAGAGTGGAGAAATAATGAATGAAATGAAATCATTCCAGGAAGTATGAAGAGATGCAACCATAGCAAAAACAATGCCGATGTGATGAGATAGAAATAAAGTTCAATGCTGTAAGAACAATATTGAATAGGAACCTGGAGTGTTATGCACATGAGCAAGGTGAATTGGAAGTGGAAACAGAAGAAGAAAAGAGTGAACATTGATATTTTATGAGTTAGTGAACTAAAATGGACTGGAACGGGCAAATTTAACTCAGATGACCGTTATATCTACTTCTGTGGGCAAGAATCCCTTAGAAGAAATGGAGTAGCCTTCAAGTCAACAAAAGAGTCCAAATGCAGTACTTTGGTGCAGTCTCAAAAACTACAGAATGATCTCTGTCCATTTCCAAGGCAAACCATTCAAAATCACAGTAATCCAAGTCTATGCCCCAACCAGGAATGCTGAAGAAGCTGAAGGTGAATGGTTTTATGAAGACCTACAAGGCCTTCTAGAAGTGACACCCGAAAAAGATGCCCTTTTCATCATAGGGGACTGGAATGCAAAAGTAGGAAGTCAAGAAACACCTGGAGTAACAGGCAAATTTGGCCTTGGAATGTGGAATGAAGCAGGGCAAAGACTAATAGAGTTTTGCCAAGAAAAAGCACTGGTCATAGCAAACACCCTCTTCCAACAACGCAAGAGAAGACTCTATACATGGACATCACTAGATGGTCAACACCGAAATCAGATTGATTATATTCTTTGCAGCCAAAGATGGAGAAGCTCTACACAGTCCACAAAAACAAGACCAGGAGCTGACTGTGGCTCAGATTATTAACTCCTTATTACCAAATTCAGATTCAAATTGAAGAAAATAGGGAAAACTGCTAGACCATTCTGGTATGACCTAAATCAAATACCTTATGATTATACAGTGGAAGTGAGAAATAAATTTAAGGGCCTAGATCTGATAGAGTGCCTGATGAACTATGGACTGAGGTTCGTGACATTGTACAGGAGACAGGGATCAAGACCATCCCCATGGAAAAGAAATGCAAAAAAGCAAAATGGCTGTCTGGGGAGGCCTTACAGATAGCTGAGAAAAGAAGAGAGGTGAAAAGCAAAGGAGAAAAGGAAAGATATAAACATCTAAATGCAGAGTTCCAAAGAACAGCAAGAAGAGATAAGAAAGCCTTCTTCAGCGATCAATGCAAAGAAATAGAGGAAAAGAACAGAATGGGAAAGACTAGAGATCTCTTTAAGAAAATTAGATATACCAAGGGAACATTTCATGCAAAGATGGGCTTGATAAAGGACAGAAATGGTATGGACCTAACAGAAGCAGAAGATATTAAGAAGAGGTGGCAAGAATACACGGAAGAACTGCACAAAAAAGATCTTCACGACCAAGATAATCATGATGATGTGATCACTAATCTAGAGCCAGACATCTTGGAATGTGAAGTCAAGTGGGCCTTAGAAAGCATCACTACGAACAAAGCTAGCGGAGGTGATGGAATTCCAGTTGAGCTGTTTCAAATCCTGAAAGGTGATGCTATGAAAGTGCTGCACCCAATATGCCAGCAAATTTGGAAAACTCAGCAGTGGCCACAGGACTGGAAAAGGTCAGTTTTCATTCCAATCTCAAAGAAAGGCAATGCCAAAGAATGCTCCAACTACCGCACAATTGCACTCATCTCACATTCTAGTAAAGTAATGTTCAAAATTCTCCAAGCCAGGCTTCAGCAGTACATGAACCATGAACTCTCTGATGTTCAAGCTGGTTTTAGAAAAGGCAGAGGATCCAGAGATCAAATTGCCAACATCTGCTGGATCATGGAAAAAGCAAGAGAGTTCCTGAAAAATATCTATATCTGCTTTATTGACTATGCCAAACCTTTGACTGTGTTTATCATAATAAACTGTGGAAAATTCTGAAAGAGATGGGAATACCAGACCACCTAACCTGCGTCTTGAGAAATCTGTATGCAGGTCAGGAAGCAACAGTTAGAACTGGACATGGAACAACAGACTGGTTCCAGATAGGAAAAGGAGTACATCAAGGCTGTATATTGTTACCCTACTTATTTAACTTATATGCATATCACCTCAGATATGTAGATGACACCACCCTTATGGCAGAAAGTGAAAAGGAGCTAAAAAGCCTCTTGATGAAAGTGAAAGAGGAGAGCAAAAAAAGTTGGCTTAAAGCTCAACATTCAGAAAACGAAGATCATGGCATCCGGTCCCGTCACTTCATGGGAAACAGTGGAAACAGTGTCAGACTTTATTTTTTGGGGCTCCACAATCACTGCAGATGGTGAAATTAAAAGACACTTACTCCTTGGAAGAAAAGTTATGACCAACCTAGAGAGTATATTCAAAAGCAGAGACATTACTTTGCCAACTAAGGTCTGTCTAGTCAAGGCTATGGTTTTTCCTGTGGTCATGTATGGATATGAGAGTTGGACTGTGAAGAAGGCTGAGCGCCGAAGAATTGATGCTTTTGAACTGTGGTGTTGGAGAAGACTCTTGAGAGTCCCTTGGACTGCAAGGAGATCCAACCAGTCCATTCTGAAGGAGATCAACCCTGGGATTTCTTTCAACAGAATGCTGCTAAAGCTGAAGCTCCAGTACTTTGGCCACCTCATGCGAAGAGCTGACTCATTGGAGAACACTTTGATGCTGGGAGGGATTGGGGGCAGGAGGAGAAGGGGACGACCGAGGATGAGATGGCTGGATGGCATCACGGACTCGATGGACTCCGGGAGATGGTGATGGAGAGGGAGGCCTGGCGTGGTGCAATTCATGGGGTCGCAAAGAGTCGGACACGACGGAGCGACTGAACTGAACTGAAGTGAGATGGTCTATACTGAGATCACATTGATTATATTCTCTCCAGCCAAAGATGGAGAAGCTCTATAAAGTCAGCAAGAAGAAGACTGGGAGCTGACTGTGGCTCAGATCATGAACTCCTTATTAAAAAATTCAGACTTACCCTATCAAGCTTCCAGCGATATTTTTCACAGAACTAGAACAAATAATTTCAAGATTTGTATGGAAGTGCAGGAAACCACGAATAGCCAAAGCAATCTTGAGGGGGAGGAATGGAACTGGAGGAATCAACTTGCCTGACTTCAGGCTCTACTACAAGGCCACAGTCATCAAGACAGTATAGTATTGGCACAAAGACAGAAATATAGATCAATGGAACAAAATAGAAAGCCCAGAGATAAATCCACACACATATGGACACCTTATCTTTGACAAAGGAGGCAAGAATATACAATGGAGTAAAGACAATCTCTTTAACAAGTGGTGCTGGGAAAACTGGTCAACCACTTGTAAAAGAATGAAACTAAATCACTTTCTAACACCGCACACAAAGATAAACTCAAAATGGATTAAAGATCTAAATGTAAGACCAGAAACTATAAAACTCCTAGAGGAGAACATAGGCAAAACACTCTCCGACATAAACCACAGCAGGATTCTCTATGATCCACCTCCCAGAATTCTGGAAATAAAAGCAAAAATAAACAAATGGGACCTAATTAAAATTAAAAGCTTCTGCACAACAAAGGAAAATATAAGCAAAGTAAAAAGACAGCCTTCCGAATGGGAGAAAATAATAGCAAATGAAGCAACTGACAAACAACTAATCTCAAAAATATACAAGCAACTCCTGCAGCTCAATTCCAGAAAAATAAATGACCCAATCAAAAAATGGGCCAAGGAACTAAATAGACATTTCTCCAAAGAAGACATACGGATGGCTAACAAACACATGACAAGATGCTCAACATCACTCATTATTAGAGAAATGCAAATCAAAACCACAATGAGGTACCACTTCACACCAGTCAGAATGTCTGTGATCCAAAAATTTGCAAGCAATAAATGCTGGAGAGGGTGTGGAGAGATGGGAACCCTCCTACACTATTGGTGGGAATGCAAACTAGTACAGCCACTATGGAGAAGAGTGTGGAGATTCCTTAAAAAAATGCAAATAAAACTGCCTTATGACCCAGCAATCCCACTGCTGGGCATACACACTGAGGAAACCAGAATTGAAAGAGACACATGTACCCCAATGTTCATCGCAGCACTGTTTATAATAGCCAGGACATGGAAACAACCTAGATGTCCATCAGCAGATGAATGGATAAGAAAGCTGTGGTACATATACACAATGGAGTATTACTCAGCCTTTAAAAAGAATACATTTGAATCAGTTCTGATGAGATGGATGAAACTGGAGCCGATTATACAGAGTGAAGTAAGCCAGAAAGAAAAACACCAATAGAGTATATTAACACATATATATGGAATTTAGAAAGATGGCAATGATGACCCT
>NW_024070194.1:34556907-34729602 GCF_014754425.2 Oryx dammah | reverse complement strand
ATGACCCAGAGAGATGTTGTGGGGAGGGGGGTTGGAGGGGGGTCCATATTTGGGAACGTATGTACACCCGTGGTGGATTCATGTCAATGTATGGCAAAACCAATACAGAATTGTCAAGTAAAATAAAAAATAAATTAAAAAAAATAAAATAAAAAATTCAGACTTAAATTTAAAAAGTATGAACTAAATCAAATCTGTTATGATTATACGGTGGAAGTGACAAATAGAATTAAGGGATTAGATCTGATAGAGTGAAGAACTATTGATGGAGGTTCATGACATTGTACAGGAGGCGATGATCCGGACCATCCTAAAGGAAAAGAAATGCAAAAAGGCAAAATGATTGTCTTAGGAACTTTACAAATAGCTGAGAAAAGAAGAGAAGTAAAAGGCAAAGGAAAAAAGGATAGATATACCTATTTGAATGCAGAGTTCCAAAGAATAGCAAGGAGAGATAAGAAAGCCTTCCTCAGTGATCAAAGCAAAGAAATAGAGGAAAAAAATAGAATGGGAAGGACTAGAGATCTCTTCAAGAATATTAGAGATATCAAGGAATCATTTCATGCAAAGATGGGCAAAATAAAGAACAGAAAGGATATGGACCTAACAGAAGCAGAAGATATTAAGAAGAGGTGGCAAGAATACTCAGAATTATACAAAAAAGGCCTTCATGATCCAGATAATGACAATGGTGTGATCACTTACCTAGAGCCAGACATCCTGGAATGCAAAGTCAAGTGGGCATCAGGAAGCATCACTACTAACAAAGCTAGTGGAGGTGATGGAATTCCAGTTGAGCTATTTCAAATTCTAAAAGATGATGCTGTGAAATTGCTGTTCAACATGCCAGCAAATTTGGAAAACTCAGGAGTGGCCACAGGACTAGAAAAGTCAGCTTTCATTCCAACCCCAAAGAAAGGCAATTGCAAAGAATGCTCAAACTACTGCACAATTGCACTCATCTCACATGCTAGAGAAGTAATGTTCAAAATTCTCCAAACCAGGCTTCAGCATTATGTGAACCATGAACTTCCAGATGTTCAGATTGGATTTAGAAAAGGCAGAGGAACCAGAGATCAAATTGCCAATATCTGTTTGATCATTGAAAAAGCAAGAGAGTTCCAGAAAAGCATCTATTTCTGCTTTATTGACTACACCATAACTTTTGACTGTATGGATCACAACAAAATGTGGAAAATTCTTGAAGAGATGGGAATACCAGACCACTTACCTGCCTCCTGAGAAACCTGTATGCAGGTTAAGAAGCAACAGTTAGAACCTGACATGGAAAAACAGACTGCTTCCAAATTGGGAAAGGAGGCAATATATTGTCACCCTGCTTATTTAACTTATATGCAGAGTACATCATGCAAAATGCTGCGCTGGATGAAGCACAAGCTGGAATCAAGATTGCTGGGAGAAATATCAATAACCTCAGATATGCAGATGATACCACCCTTATGGTAGAAAGTGAAGAGGAACTAAAAAGCCTCTTGATGAAAGTGAAAGAAGAGAGTGAAAAAGCTGGCTAAAAACTCATCATTCAAGAAACTAAGATTATGGCATCCTGTTCCATCACTTCATGACAAATAGATGGGGAAACAATGGAATCAGTGACAGACTTTATTTTCTTGGGCTCCAAAATTACTGCAGATGGTGACCACAGCCATGAAATTAAAAGACAGTTACTTCTTGGAAGAAAAGCTATGACCAACCTAGACAGCACATTAAAAAGCAGAGACATTACTTTAATGACAAAGGTCCATATAGTCAAAGCTATGGTTTTTCCAGTAGTCATGTATGTATGTGATAGTTGGACCATAAATATGGATGAGTGCCAAAGAATTGTTACTTTTGGACTGCTGTTGGAGAACACTCTAGAGAGTCCCTTGTAATGCAAGGAGATCAAACCAGTCAATCCTAATGAAAATCAATCCTGAATATTCACTGGAGGACTGATGCTGAAGCTTCCAATACTTTGGCCACCTGGTATAAAGAACTGACTCATTAGAGAAGACCTTGATGCTGGGAAAGATTGAAGGCAGGAGGAGAAGGGTATGACAGAGGATAAGATGGCTGCATGGCATCACTGACTCGATGGATATGAGTTTGAATAAGCTCCGGGAGTTGGACATGGACAGGGAAGCCTGGTGTGCTGCATTCCATGGGATTGCAAAGAGTTGGAAACAAACGAGTGACTAAACTGAACTGTTTCTCTTAACGGTGAATTAAACTGTCTTGAACATGTTAGGAGTTAACATTTTAAAGTTAATGAAAATGCATTATAATAGGGTTCATGATATGTACTGAAAAATTAAGTCTCTGGTGAGGTGCATGATTTATCCACATTTTTCTCTATAACAAATATGCTGAAATAAAGATGAGAGCCATAGGACTCACAGTGATAGCCTAGATTTCTCTTATTTCTGACAACTCACTAAAAATCTTTAGAGCTTGCAAGTGATGCAAAGATGGCAGTCAGTCAGTCAGTCAGTTCAGTCACTCAGTCATGTCTGACTCTTTATGACCCCATGGACTGCAGCAAGCCAGGCTTCCCTGTTCATCACCAATTCCTGGAGTTTGCTCAGACTCATGTCCATTGAGCCTGTGATGTCATCCAACCATCTCATCCTCTGTCATCCCCTTTTCTTCCTACTTCAATATTTCCCAGTATCAGGGTCTTTTTCAATGAATGAGTTATTCGCATCAGGTTGCCAAAATATTGGAGCTTCAGCTTCAGCATCAGTCCATCCAATGAATATTCAGGACTGATATATTTTAGGATTGACTGGTTTGATCTCTTTGCTGTCCAAGGACTTTCAAGAGTCTTATCCAACACCCCAGTTCAAAAGCATTGATTCTTTGATGATTAGCTTTCTTTATGGTCCAACTCTCACATCCATACACGACTACTGGAAAAACCATAGCTTTGACTAGATAGACCTTTGTCAGCAAAGTAATGTTGCTGCTTTTTAATATGTTGTCTAGGTTGGTCATAGCTTTTCTTCCAAGGAGCAAGTGTCTTTTAATTTCATGGCTGCAATCACAGTCTGCAGTGATTTTGGAGCCCAAGAAAATAAAGTCTGTCACTATTTCCATTGTTTCTCCATCTATTTGTCATGAAGTGATGGGAAAGGATGCCATGATCTTAGTTTTCTGAATGTTGAGTTTTAAGTCAGCTTTTTCACTTTCCTCTTTCACTTTCAAGAGGCTCTTTAGTTCCTCTTCCCTTTCTGCCATAAAGGTGGTGTCATCTGCATAGGTGAGGTTATTGATATTTCTCCCGGCAATCTTGATTCCAGCTTGTACTTCATTCAGTCTGGCATTTTGCACAATGTACTCTGCATATGAATTAAATAAGCAGGATGACAACATACAGCCTTGATATACTCCTTTCCCAACTGGAACCAGTCGGTTGTTCCAAGTCGGGTTCTAACTATTGCTTTTTGACCTGTATACAGATTTCTCAGGAGGCAGGTAAGTGGTCAGGTATTCCCATCTCTTCAAGAATTTTCCAAATTTTGTTGTGATCCACACAGTCATAGTCTTTAGTGTAATCAATATAAGCAGATATAGATGCTTTTCTGGAACTCTCTTGGTTTTTTAATGATCCAACCAATGTTGGCAAGTTGCTCTCTGATTCCTCTACCTTTTCTAATTCCAGCTTAAACATCTGGAATTTCTCAGTTCGTGTACTGGTGAAGCCTGCCTTGGAGAATTTTGAGCATTACTTTGCTAACATGTAAGATGAATGCAATCGTGCGATAGTTTGAACATTTTTTGGCATTTCTTTTCTTTGGGATTGGAATAAAAACTGACCTTTTCTAGTCCTCTGGTCACTGCTGAGCTTTCCAAATTTGCTGACCTATTGAGTGCATCACTTTCACTTTTAGCATCATCTTTTAGTGTTTGAAATAGCTCAACTGGAATTCCATCACCTCCATTAGTTTTGTTCATAGTGATGCTTCCTAAAGACTACTTGACTTCACCCTCCAGGATGTCTGGATGTAGGTGAGTGATCACACCATCTTTGTTATCTGGGCCATTAAAATCTTTTTCATTTGTATAGCTCTTCTGTGTATTCTTCGGAGAAGGCAATGGCACCCCACTCCAGCACTCTTGCCTGGAAAATCCCATGGACGGAGGACCCTGGTGGGCCACAGTCCATGGGGTTGCTAAGAGTCAGACACGACTGAGCGATTCACTTTCAATTTTCACTTTCATGCATTGGAGAAGGAAATGGCAACCCACTCCAGTATTCTTGCCTGGAGAATCCCAGGGATGGGGGAGCCTGGTGGGCTGCCGTCTATGGGGTCACACAGAGTTGGACACGGCTGAAGTGACTTAGCAGCAGCAGTAGCAGTCTGTGTATTCTTGCCACCTCTTTTAATATCTTCTCCTTCTATTAAGTCCATACTGTTTCTGTCCTTTATTGTGCCCATCTTTGCATGAAATCTTCCCTTGGTATCTCTAATTTTCTTGATGAGATCTCTAGTCTTTCCCATTCAATTGGTTTCCTTTATTTCTTTTCATTGATCACTGAGGAAGGCTTTCTTATCTCTCCTTGCTATTCTTTGGAACTCTGCACTCAGATGAATGTATCTTTCCTTTTTTCCTTTGCCTTTCATTTCTCTCCTTTCTCAGCTATTTGTAAGGCCTCCTCAGACAAACGTTTTCCATTTTTGCGTTTTTCTTCTTGTTATGGCTTCGATCACCACCTCCTGAACAGTGTTATGAACCTCCACCCATAGTTCTTCAGGTACTCTCTCAGATCTAACCCCTTGATGGGGTTAGATCTATTTGTCACTTCCACTGTATAATCATAAGGAGTTTGATTTTGGTCACACCTTTATGGCCTGGTGGTTTTCCCTTATTTCTTCAATTTAAGTCTGAATTTTGCAGTTTTTCATGATCTGAGCCACAGTCAGCTCCTGTTCTTGTTTTTGCTGACTGTATCAGTTCAGTTCAGTCACTCAGTCGTGTCCGACTCTTTGCAACCCCATGAATTGCTGCATGCCAGACCTCCCTGTCCATCACCATCTCCTGGAGTTCACTCAAACTCACATCCATCAAGTTGGTGATGCCATCCAGCCATCGAGCTTCTCTAAAAATGGCAGAGGTTTCTGCTATTCTTAATTACATTTTTCTTCTCAGTAAATTCCACAGGAGCCACTGTCTCATCTTCTGGCTTTCACTGTCTTAGGCTGCCATCTTGACCTGCTTTTTAAAAAAATAACTCATGTGTTGCATTCTTTCCTCTCTAATAATGAATAGCACTTTCATATTATGTTTTGTTACACTTATTTCTCACCAGGCCCATTTTAAAGACGAATGGACAAAGCACAGAGAGTTTTGTGGCTTGCTCAGTACCACAGAGCTGGTGAGAGGCAGAGCTGTTTTTGGACTCAAGTAGTCTGGCCCCAGAGCCTGTGGTCTCCAACATGATACTATATCCATTGCTGATGTTTTCGATAAACCCCGGGCCCAGAAGTCCTATCTCAGTGAGCTCACTTCCCTCCAGAGAGCATGTGCACTGCTCATAGTGGCCTCAAGAAGGGTAAAAAGTCTTAATCTCACCAACAAGTTAGATCATTCCATTTTTCTTGGTAGAGGAGTGGGGGGAGGGGGTATAGGAAGATAGCCGGTTTCTCATTGTCTTCCCCAAACCTGAAGTTCTTATTTTATTAATCAACATCAAAACGCAAAGATGGAGACTTCCTGCCATCTAATCTGAAGGCAATAGATGTGCTCTTGTATGATTGAGCTCTCTTTCTACTTGGCTTTATTTTTATTTTTTTAAATCTCAGTTTTATTTATGTATTTATTTTTTACTTTACAAAAGTGTTGTATTGGTTTTGCCATACATTGACATGAATCCACCATGGGTGTACATGTGTTCCCCATCCTGAACCCCCTTCCCTATCCTATCCCTCTGGGTCATCCCAGTGCATCAGCCCTGAGCACCCTGTATCATGTGTCTTGGCCTTGGACCGTGCTCACTTTTTGTGGATGCACTCAGTTTAGGTGGGTGCAGTCATCACTGCTCTGTGGTTGACATTGTTGTTTTTTGGAGTTTGAATGACAATACCCTTAAAATGATAATACTTGGAGTGCTGACCAACCACCCCAAATGTTTTCCTATAGGGTGTATTCATGTTGAAATATGGGTTTATGCAAGGGATGCTGAACTTTTTTCCTCTTCTCTTCAGCATTTTGAAAAATTCAGGTATGATATATGTAGTATTTGGCCTCCAGAATTCTCATATTTAGATTCAAATGACATTTATTGACCTCTCACTATGCAGTAAGCTCTGTCCGACATGTTTTATGCTTGCATTCTCATTTAGTCTTTAAAACAATTTGGTGATAGGATATTGTTGTTTCCATTTTATCGATGAGCAAATAGACCAAAAGAGGTTCAGTGACTTGTCCAAAGTCAAACAGCCTGAGGCGGAGGAGGAGAATGAAAACCGTCTTCTCCATGTTTTCTTGCTTTTCCACATGACCTGTGAAGGAGGTAACTAATATAAATACTAGAGGCTAGTAGTAGTTAGTCATACCTCATTCAAGATTTTCCAACTTTCTTTTTAGATTTTTACAAAGAAAATCAATGCTCCTTTTTTGTTGGAGAAGGAAATGGCAACCCACTCCAGAACTCTTGCCTGGAGAATCCCATGGATGCAGGAGTCTGGTGGACTACAGTCTATGGGGTCACAAAGAGTCGGACATGACTGAATGACTTCACTGAGGCCATGATGGAGTTAGTAGTGAAGTACTGAATGAATTTTTAGGGGGAATGCTCAGGGTTTAAGATTTTCCCAAGAAGAACCTCCTACAATCTCCTGTGAGATTTCTCAACCAACCAACAGCATGGCATCCTCATGAGTCTTCGGGGATTATTAAGTGACAAGACCCAGCTGCCAACTCATTTGTCCACTCAGGCATTTATACTGGTTCCCCTTGACTATCGAATCAAATCTGATCTCTTCCATCTTGAGTTGAAGATCCTTTAGTTTTATTTCTAGTCACCACACAGTGGTTGCCTTCCACTCAGAACAGCTGCAATTGCTGCTTCCTCTACACGCTCACGTGGTTTCCTTCCTCCCCATGGCTTCCTTCATCCAAGCTCCCAATGTCCCTCTCTTTTGATCTGTATCCTCTTCACCTGTCCAGCTCCAACAGAAGTCCTATTTCTCTGGGAAGCTTCACCCAGAGATGCTCCTTTCTCTGACACTTGCTTTTCCAATAATGACCTTGAAATTTGAGACCTCTGAGGAGTTCATCCCAGAAACTATGAAAAGGAAGCACAGGGAGTCCTTGGCTGTCACTCCAGCTACCACTAGAGCAGTTCTTCTTTTCTGGTTGATATATAGAGATTCTCTTCAAAAGAGTGTCACATTCTCCATTTTGATAGTACTTAAGGCTGGAGGGCCTCTGATGGCTCAGACAGTAAAGAATATGCCTGTAATGCAGGAGACCTGGGTTTGATCCCTGGGTCAGGGAGATCCCCCAGAGAAGGAAATGGCATCCCACTCCAGTATCCTTGCTTGAAAAGTCCCATAGACAGAGGAGCTTGGTGGGCTACGTCCATAGGGTCACAAAGAGTTGGGCATGACTGAGTGACTAAGACCTCTCAACTGAAGGCCAGAGGTCAGGGCTTGTTAACATCTGGTTTTTAGATTGGAGTGCTGGCTCAGGTCAGTAAACACCCTATAGGTGACCAATCTATAAAAACCAGAATGCTAATTTGTTAAGTTAGCTTGGGAAATATAGCACCAAGTGGACTAGGATGCCATAGTCAGTCTAATTAGGGTACTGCCTGAAAGCATGCTAGCTGGGAAGCTACCTGAGCTTTGGAGACCATGGAAACAGAACCAAAAGCCATCTCATTCAGCTGTGTTTCAGAGGCAAGGTAAATTTACACACTCTAAACCAGTGGTTCATTCTTGTGTGTGTGTGAGTGTATATGTATGTGTGTAGGAATTTGCATTTCTAACAAGTCCCCAGATGGCACTGCTGCTTCACTGGAGTCACCCTTTTAGAACCGCTGTTTGCAATTATTGTAGAAAATAACAGTGTTAGTGTATTCAAAGCCAGTGTCAACTCCCTTCCTCTGGGCTTTCTTCATGGACCCTGAAGGCCCTGTATTTTTTTTTTTTTTTCCTCATGTAACTTAAGACTTATGGCTCAGACGGTAAAGCATCTGTCTACAATGCAGAAGACCTGGGTTCGATTCCTGGGTCTGAAAGATTTCATGGAGAAGGAAATGGCAACCCATTCCAGTACTCTTGCCTAGAAAATCCCATGGACAGAGGAGCCTAGTGTCCATGGAGTTGCAAACAGTTGGACACGACTGAGCGACTTCACTTTCTTTCTTTCTACTTGCAATTACATGGCCTTTTCCCAAACCTCCATATGAGTCAATATAATTGGTTAGTTTCTCTTGACAAAGTTACAACATCTTAAGATCTTTATCCTTAAAATTACTTCCAGCCCATCTATCTTCCTAAGAGTTTGAGGTGTTCTCAAACCCTTCTGTTACTCGTTTTTAGATCATATCTTGTTCTCTGTCACTCTTTCCCTAGAATTGCGCAAAGCTGGAGGGTTAAATCTCACATTGTGTGTAGATTCTACTAGTTCTTGTGGGAAGCCATATTTCTTTTGGAGGAGAGAACTCCCCATTGTTTTCCTTCACATTTTCTTTGATTTTGCTTTCCTACCATGCCCAGTAAATATGAACAACAGAGCCCTTCTTCTGCCTATTTTTGTCATGAGATTATAAAATGAAAGACACTTGGTTGTAATTTACTACCAATAGAGACTGCCTGCCTAAAAGTTCAACAGGAGAATGAGTCATAGTGTTATGGACATATGAAAATAAGCTGTGGCCCATGTCTTGGGAGTAATTGGACCTGAGCTAATGAGGACCAAGTAGCTGGTGTATAAGGCCAAAGTACAATCACTGGTGCTTCTTGCTTTCTTCCCTCTCAAGTTTTGGGCTTCCAGAGGACCTGGCTCAGATCCCTGGGGAATCCAGGAAGCCTTGAACTGTGGTATCCGTTATGGGAGTGTTGGACATGGGAGACTGGAGTAGGCATATCTGGTAGCTATACTCGAAAATGAGATCATATACTTAAAGTATTACAGAAGCTTTTAGTTTTCAGTAATAGTTTTTAAAGTCTTTTTCAAACACAAGGTAAAATATTTATCATATAGTTACACTGGCATGTGACTTTGGATGATATTATAATGATTTCAGTCTTGGTAGATATGCAAAGGCAGGTAACTAGGACCTCTGGACCCTTTATTTCTCATGGGATGACCTTAGTTTAATAGGTATTGCAACAGTGGATTGGAAGGTAGAGCTTGGTCAGTATCACAGAAGTATTCTACTTAAGTTGTTCCAGGCACTGAAGTTTATTCCAATCTGGGGCAATTAGTTGGCTATGGTTATCTCATCACTCACTGCTTCTCTGTGTCACAAGATGTCAAAAGGCTCTTCTTGTTTTGTTCAGTTCCAAGTTCACTTCCATTTCATAACATTGTTCAGTTCAGTTCATTTCAGTTCAGTTGCTCAGTCGTGTCTGACTCTTTGAGACCGCATGAATCGCAGCACGCCAGTCCTCCCTGTCCATCACCAACTCGCGGAGTTCACTCAGACTCACGTCCATCGTGTCAGTGATGCCATCCAGCCATCTCATCCTCTGTCGTCCCCTTCTCCTCCTGCCCCCAATCCCTCCCAGCATCAAAGTCTTTTCCAATGAGTCAACTCTTCACATGAGGTGGCCAAAGTACTGGAGTTTCAGCTTTAGCATCATTCCTTCCAAAGAAATCCCAGGGCTGATCTCCTTCAGAATGGACTGGTTGGTTAACCATGATCAATGCACCTTGTGCTCTTTTTCTTACTTCTTTCCTCTGTTCCTTTCCTTTCTCTTTTGCCTGTCATATGGCAGAGAAGACAGATAGGTAGATGACAGGTGGGTGCTGGCAAATCTATAAAGTTGGAGTGGTTTGTACTGTGGTGTCTTAGCTTGGCTGGAACTGTATTGCCCAGAATTCCCTTCCTTGCATAGTTCTGGGTTAAAATAGACCACAATACATTTTGTGAAAGGTTTAGAGAGTGGGAGTGAAGCAACAGTCATATTCTTTTTATGCTTGGAAAGTCCATGTATGGCACAAAGCAGTGCTACTATTCTTGGATGCCATCATTTTCTGCAGACCACCTGACAGCTAGTCCCACAGCTCCTGTTGCTCCTGCTGGATCCTCCTCAAGTTACTCTGCCTTCTGGGCTAAGTGAGAGTCTATTTCCATGGTAAATAATATCTTCTCCTGCAGGATACTATTGTTGAAGGTGGTAGACTTGAGGACGTGAAAAAATGACGTGAATTTTAATCTGTCTTCAAGGATTCCAGCTCATCCTTGAAAGTTCCAATGGCTCTTGTTTTACCCACTTGATATCCATGTTTCTTTCCTTTCTGACTGCTGACTTTAGGCTTTTGCACCAAACAGAGAAGGCACAGCTTCTTGTAGACTGTTTAACTGACACCCACCATTGTGTAATGTCAAACTTCTGTAATAAATCCCTTATTAGCTGTTTTCAGTGGTTCTATTTCTTTGATCAAATCCTGGCTGGTATATACTTCAGTTCATGATTCTTAGGCAAAGGATTGCTTGTTGGAATCAATCCACAGGGTGTTTGGCCAATGGATTTTGAGGTTGCCAAGCATTGGTAGCAGCTGATTTAAGACACTCAAGTATTTGGATCTGAAAAAAGCAGTTAGATCTTAACAGATGATTCTAGTGAGAGGCACTTTATGCAGATCAACCTTGGGAATCATGCTGAGCCACTCCAAAACTTTTAAATAATGGAGAAATACAACTGCTTCAACATCTTCGGTCTGAAAATTTACAAAAGCCAGATGCTGTCTGAAAAGTTGTTTTGTGTTTGCTTCACATGCCTTTCTCCCCTCCTTTTTTTTTTTTTTTTTTTTTGCTTTATTGATGTAAAGGAAGATAGATAGGAAGAGGTAAGGAGGAAACTTTCCCTATTACCTCTTTCTCTCTCCCTCTTCACATCTGTCAACTCATGGTCCCAAATAACAGACAGGTGACCATAAGATGGCATTATTTCAGTGTGAGGAAATTTGACTGCCTTGGAGAAAAGTATGCAACTCTTTTCTAAAAAAATTATTTGATAAAAATTTTGTTGTTCGGTCACTAAGTCATGTCTGACTCTTTAGGACTCCATGGACTGCAACACACTTGGTTTCCTTGTTCTTCACTATCTCCCAGAGTTTGCTCAAACTCATGTCAATAGAGAGAGTGATGCTATCTAGACATCTCAACCTTTGTTTTCCCCTGCTCTTTTTGCCTTCAATCTTTCCCAGTATCAGGGTCTTTTCCAATGAATAGGCTCTTTGCATCAGTTGGTCAAAGGACTGGAGCTTCAGCTTCAGCATCACTCCTTCCAATAAATATTCAAAATTGATTTCCTTTAAGATTGACTAGTAGTGGAGGTGATGGAATTCCAGTTGAGCTGTTTCAAATCCTGAAAGATGATGCTGTGAAAGTGCTGCACTCAATATGCCAGCAAATTTGGAAAACTCAGCAGTGGCCACAGGACTGGAAAAGGTCAGATTTCATTCTAACCCCAAAGAAAGGCAATACCAAAGAATGCTCAAACTACTGCACAATTGCGCTCATCTCACATGCTAGTAAAGTAATGCTCAAAATTCTCCAAGCCAGGCTTCAGCAACACGTGAACTGTGAACTCCCTGATGTTCAAGCTGGTTTTAGAAAGGGCAGAGGAACCAGAGATCAAATTGCCAACATCTGCTGGATCATGGAAAAAACAAGAGAGTTCCTGAAAAACATCTATTTCTGCTCTATTGACTATGCCAAAACCTTTGACTATGTGGATCACAATCAACTGTGGAAAATTCTGAAAAAGATGGGAATACCAGACCACCTGACCTGCCTCTTGAGAAACCTGTATGCAGGTCAGGAAGCAACAGTTAGAACTGCATATGGAACAACAGACTGGTTCCAAATAGGAAACGGAGTGCGTCAAGGCTGTATACTGTCACCCTGCTTATTTAACTTATATGCAGAGTACATCATGAGAAACGCTGGACTGGAAGAAACACAAGCTGGAATCAAGATTGCTGGGAGAAATATCAATAACCTCAGATATGCAGATGACACCACCCTTATGGCAGAAAATGAAGAGGAACTAAAAAGCCTCTTGATGAAAGTGAAAGAGGAGAGTGAAAAAGTTGGCTTAAAGCTCAACCTTCAGAAAACGAAGATCATGGCATGTGGTCCCATCACATCATGGGAAATAGATGGGGAAACAGTGGAAACAGTGTCAGACTTTATTTTTTTGGGCTCTAAAATCACTGAAAATGGTGATTGCAGCCATGAAATTAAAAGACGCTTACTCCTTGGAAGAAAAGTTATGACCAACCTAGATAGTATATTCAAAAGCCGAGACATTACTTTGCCGACTAAGGTCCGTCTAGTCAAGGCTATTGTTTTTCCTGTGGTCGTGTATGGATGTGAGAGTTGGACTGTGAAGAAGGCTGAGCACCGAAGAATTGATGCTTTTGAACTGTGGTGTTGGAGAAGACTCTTGAGAGTCCCTTGGACGGCAAGGAGATCCAACCAGTCCATTCTGAAGGAGATCAACCCTGGGATTTCTTTGGAAGGAATGATGCTAAAGCTGAAGCTCCAGTACTTTGGCCACCTCATGCGAAGAGTTGACTCATTGGAAAAGACTCTGATGCTGGGAGGGATTGGGGGCAGGAGGAGAAGGGGACGACAGAGGATGAGATGGCTGGATGGTATCACGGACTCGATGGATGTGAGTCTGAGTGAACTCTGGGAGATGGTGTTGGACAGGGAGGCCTGGCGTGCTGCGATTCATGGGGTCACAAAGAGTTGGACACGACTGAGCGGCTGAACTGAACTGAGTTTCACCCTCTTGCAGTTCTCTGAAGAGTCTTCTCCAGCACTCCAATTACAGAGCGTAATTTCTTCAGCAATCAGCCTTCTTTATGGTCCAGCTCCTATCTGTACATGGCTAGTGAAAAACCATAGCTTTGACTAATATGGACCTTTGTCAGCAAAGTGGTGTCTCTGTTTTTTTTTTTTTAGTATAAATTTATTTATTTTAATTGGAGGCTAATTACTTTACAATATTGTATTGATTTTGTTATCCTGGTTTGTAATGGCTTTCCTTCCAAGGAGCAACAGTCTTTTAATTTTATGCTTGAAATTTGTCACTGTTTCCACATTTCCCACTTCTATTTTCCATGAAGTGATGGGACCAGATGCCATGATCTTAGTTTTTTGAATGTTAAAGTTTTAAGCAAGCTTTTTCACTTTCCTCTTTCACCCTCATCAAGAGACTCTAGTTCTTCACTTTCTGCCATTAGAGTGCTATCATCTGCATATCTGGGTTTGTGATATCTCTCCTGGCACTCTTGACTCTGGCTTGTGATTCATTCAACCTGTCATTTTGCCTAATGCACTCTGAATATAAGTTAAATAAACAGGGTGACAATATACTACCTTATTACACTCCTTTCCCAATTTTGATCCAGTCAGTTGTTCCATGTCTAGTTCTTACTGTTGCTTCCTGACCCCTTTATGAGTCACAGCCTTGTTGTGGAGAAGGGGTTTGCTTAACTCAGTGAAGCTATGAGCCAGGCCATGCAGGGTCACCTGAGATGGGTGGGTCATAGTCAAGAGTTCTGACAAAACATGATTCACTGGAGAAGGAAATGGCAAACCACTCTAGCATTCTTGTCTCAAGAACTCCATGAATGTATGAAAAGGCAAAAAGGTATGACACCAGAATATGAGCCCCTCAGGTCAGAATTTGACCAGAATGCTATTGAGGAAGAGTGGAGGGAAATTACTAATAGCTCCAGAAAGATTGAAGAGTTTGGGCCAAATTGGAAACAACGCTCTGTTTAGATGTGTCTGGTGGTGAAATTAAAGTCCAATGCTGTAAAGAACAATATTGCACAGGAAACTGGAATGTTAGGTGCATGAATCAAGGTAAATTGAACATGGTCAAGCAGGAGATGGCAAGAATAAACATAGACAGGAATCAGTGAACTAAAATGGATGAGAATAGGCAAATTTAATTCAGGTGACCATTATATCTACTACTGTGGGCAAGAATCCCTTAGAAGAAATGGCGTAGCCCTCATAGTCAACAAAAGAGTCCAAAATGCTGTATTTGGGTGCAATATAAAAAATGACAGAATGATCCTGGTTCATTTCCAAGGCAAAACATTCAGTATCACAATAATCCAAGTCTTTAAGCCAACCACAATACTGAAGAAGCTGAAGTTGAACGGTGCTATGAAGACCTACGAGACCTATGAGACCAAAAAGAGATATTATTTTCATCATAGGGGATTGGAATGTGAAAATAGGAAGTCAAGAGATACCTGGAATAGCAGGCAAGCTTGGCCTTGGAGTACAAAATGAAGCAGGGCAAAGGCTAATAGAGTTTTGTGATGAGAACATAATGGTTATAGCAAATACCCATTTACAACAACACAAGAGATAGCTTTATACATGGACATCACCAGATGGTCAAAACAGAAATCAGAAAGATTGATTATATTTTTTGCAGCCAAAGATGGAAAAACTCTATTGAGTCAGAAAAACACAAGACTGGGAGCTGACTGTGGCTCAGATTATGTCCATATAGTTAAAGCTATGGTTTTTCCAGTAGTCATGTATGGATGTTGGGCCATAAAAAATGCTGAGCACTGAAGAATTGATGCTTTTGAATTGTGGTGTTGGAGAAGACTCTTGAGAGTCCCTTGGACAGTAAGGAGATCAAACCTGTCCATACTAAATAAAATCAGTCCTGAATATTAATTGGAAGGACTGATGCTGAAGCTCCAATACTCTGGCCATCTGATTTGAAGAACTGATTCATTGGAAAAAACTTAGATGCTGGGCAAGATTGAAGGCAGGGGGAAAGGGGGATGACAGAGGATGAGATGGTTGGATGGCATCACTGACTTGAGGGACATAAGATTGAGCAATCTCTGGGAGTAGGTAATGGACAGTGTAGCCTGGTGTGCTGAAGTCCATTGGCTTGCAAAGAGTCAGACATGACTGAGTGATTGAACTGAACTGAATTGCAAAATTTAGACTTACATTGAAGAAAGTAGGGAAAAGCACTAAGCCATTCAGGTATGACCTAAATCAAATCCCTTTTATACAATGGATGAAATGAATAGATTCAAGGGATTATCTTGTAGAAAGAATGCTTGAAGAACTATGGGCAGAGGTCCGTAACATTGTATAGGAAGCAGTGACCAAGACCATCCCAAAGTAAAAGAAGTGCAAGAAGGCAAAGTGGTTGTCTGAGGAGACGTTACAAATAGCTGAGAAAAGAGAAGTGAAAGCAAGGGAGAAAGGGAATGATATACTCAACTGAATGCAGAGTTTTAGAGAATAGCCAAGAGAGATAAGGTCTTCTTAAATGAACAATGCAAAGAAAGAGAGGAAAATAATAGAATGAGAATAATAGAAAGACTAGAGATCTCCTCAAGAAAATCAGAGATACCTAGGGAATATTTCATGCAGGAATGGGCATGATAAAGGACAGAAACAGTAAGGACCTAAAAGTAAAAGAAATTAAGGAGAGGTGGCAAGAATACACAGAAGAAATCTTAATGACCCCTATAATCATGACGGTGTGGTCACTTGCCTAGAACCAAACATCCTGGAGTGTGAAGTCAAGTGGGCCTTAGGAAACATTACAATGAACAAAGCTAGTGGAGGTGATGGAATTCCAGCTGAGCTACTTAAAATCCTAAACAATGGTGCTGTTAATATGGTGGACTCTATGCAAACAAATTTGGAAAACTCAGTAGTGGCCACAGGACTGGAAAATGTCAGTTTTCATCCCAAATTTTTAATTGGAGGATATTGCTTTATAATGTTGTTTTGGGTTTTGTCATACATCAACATGAATCAGCCATATGTATACGTATACTCCCTTCCCCTTGAACCTCCCTCCTACCCCTGCCCCATCTCATCCCTCTAGGTTGTTGCAGAGCACCAGGATGAGGTCCCTGCATCATATGGAAAGTTCCAACTAGCTATCTAGTTTACATATGATTATGTGTATGTTTCAATGCTACTCTCTCAGTTGATCCCATCTTTTCCTTCCCCTGCTGTGTCCACAAGTATGAGGAATGCAACTCAATGTTTGTGGAATTTCATCTTGTACTTGGAAAGTGACTTTAGAACAGCAATATTTCTGAACTCCCTTTGGACCTTCCCTCTCTACTTAGTCTTATGTTTCTGACTCGTTTGAAAGAAATCAGTCGGAAAAGGAAATTTTATTTTAAAGCCAATTTCCCCCGTTGAATTCCACATTTGTGGGAAAAAGCATTTTTTGAGCCATAGTTTAGGATTAAATTGTATGTCTTTTACCCAGTTTTCATAATTCAGAAAAGTCCAGTACAAAAATTCCCCAGAGTCTTCTAAGAGGAAATTTCTCAGTAGAAGCTTATTTTTAAAATTTAGTTTATGACAAGTGATCTCAAATCACTGGAAACTGTATGCAGCAAAAGTGCTGAAACCTATGTTTATATTATTCTACTTCATTGCCTTATTTCTTTTCTCAGAGGTACCATGGACAAAACCAAGAAGAAAGTGTGGTTTTCTCTGTTTCTGGACCTTATTGTCTTAGTCTTTTATCCATCTTTTTGCATGGCTCAGTTAGTTATTAATTCATACTAAATTAACAAGCTCATGGTTTCCGGGGGGAGATGATGATTGGAGACTTTAGGAAGGTCATGTACACACTGCTATGTTTAGAGTGGATAACCTATGGAATCCTATTATATAGCACATGGAACTCTGCTCAGTGTTATGGAATTCTGCTCAGTGTTATGTGCTATCCTGGATGGGAGGGGAGTTGGAGAATGGATACATGCATATGTATGGCTGGGTCCCTTCACTGTTCATGTGAGTTTGTGATAATCTCAGACTCTAGGGTAAAAAGACAGGATTGCTCTTGTGCATGAGCTATATGTTCCAAATGTGGTCCATGAAGAATTTTGTCTTTCTATCATGCAGCAGTGTTAAATTTGTAAGTTCTTTGACATTCCTCTCATTAAAAGACAGAATCTATTTCCCTCCTTTTGAATCTGGGTGGGGTTATGACTTCCTTGACTGAAGGGATATTGCAGAAGTAATGATAGATAGGTTTGTTATTTCTAATGTCAGATCTTGAAAGACCATAAACCTTCCGTTTTGGTTGCTAGGAACACTTTCTTGGGGTCTTACTATCCTGAGGCCACCATACTATAAGGAAGCCCAAGTCAAATGAATATGTACATGGTGTTATTTAAACCTCACATGGGATAACAAAAGTGAGTCCAGGTCACCTTCTAAAACAGTGGTCCTCAACCTTTTGGCACCAGGGATGAGACACATGCAAGACGATTTTTCTGCAAACCAGGGTGAGGGAATGTCTTGGAGATGATTCAAGAACATTACATTTATTGTGCACTTTACTTCTATTATTATTACATTGTGATGTATATATTGGAATAATTATACAAATAAAAGCACAATCAGTGGGCATCATGAACTTATTTTTCTGCAACTAGACAGTCCCATCTGGGGGTGATGGGAGACAGTGAAACCCAGGGTATGTTGCTTATGTCCAGTGTACTCTGTCATCTTGTTTTGGTTGCTGTTGCTACAGAAAACCCTGCTTCACAAAGATAGGATGTCGGAAATGGAAGCAGGCTTTTCAGTGCTTTTGTGTCAATCTCAGGATATTCCACCTTGACTTTAATCCAGAATGTACAGAGATTTGAAGTTGTCTCAAACATATTTTAAAATTTATTTATTTATTATTTATTTTATTTTGGCTGCGCTAGATCTTTGTTGCTGCATGCAAAGCAAAGCTGTAGAGTGGGGGCCACTCTCTAGTGGTGGTGGGGCTTCCCTTGTGGAGCACAGGCTCTAGAGCTCAGGTACTTTAGTATTTGTGGCTTGTGGGCTCAGTGGTTGCAGCTTAAGTGTTCTAGAGTACTGCTGCTGCTGCTGCTGAGTTGCTTCACTTGTGTTCGACTCTGTGCGACCCCACAGACAGCAGCCCATGAGGCTCCCCTGTCACTGGGACTCTCCAGGCAAGAACACTGGAGTGAGTTGCCATTTCCTTCCCCAAAGCATGTTCTAGAGCACTAGCTCAGTAGTTACGGCATGCAAGCTTTTTTGCTGCAAGGCATGTGTGATCTTCTAGGACCAGGGACCAAACCAGTGTCTCCTGCAATGGCAGGCAAATTCTTTACCTTTGAACCACCTGGGAAGCCTCTTTCTCAAATATATTTTTAACACCACTGTCATTTTCAGACAAAGTCAATTCACCAGCTTATTTACAAATGGGCCCTAGATCCATTCCTTCCCAGTTCAGAGGTCTTTTGCGGTTGGGAAGTAATACTGAAACTTTTTTGAAAGCTAAGGTAGTAATGTGCCAACTGGGAGAAAAAAGACCCTGACTCAATCTATTTAAAATCTCTGCTAATGTATGAAATGTCAAAAATCCCAACATTCACTTGTTGCCCCCATAATTCCAGTTAGGCTTTGAATGCAGCCACTTTATCCACTGACTTGAACACAGTTGTCATTCTCCCCTGAAGTGACAGATTGAGTTCACTGAGCATGTTGAATATGTCACACAAGTAAGCAAGTTTTGTGACCCATTCTGTGTCACTGAAATGTGCTGCCAGTGGTGACTGTTTTTTAAAAAGAAATCCCTGGAGAAGCTCTCATAACTCAAAAACCCTGGCCAGTGATCTACCTTTAGAAAGCCATCTCACTTCTCTGTATAAGAAAAGATGTGTGGCTCTGCGTCCATCTCCTCACAGAGCTGCACAAACAGATGTGAGTTAAGGGCATGTACTAAAAATAGTTGATCATTTTAATCACATACTGCAAAATGTTGCTAAGTTCAGGTGACAGTTTTCAGCTACCAGTATTTCTCTGTGGATTACACAGTGCATAGACTCACAGTCAGAAGCAATCTCTTTGACCCAAGTAGTGAAACCAGAAAGCTGTCCAGTCATGGACATGTCCAGCTGCTCCATCTGCACACATACTGACACAAAATGACAAATTCAGTTTTCCTGATAGGTGATCATTCAAGACTTGAATAGTTCTGCAGCTATGATGTTGGTTGGCAACAAAGTGCACAGCCTCCTGAAAAATATGTCACACAACAATAAGCATTGTTGCCAGGTCAACGTTGGTAGACTTGTCAACCTGGATTGTGTACCATGGTGACTCATTAATCCTCTCTAACAGTTGTGCCTCAGTATGCTCTGCTATTTCATCCATTAATCTAGTTATGGCACTAGCTGAAAGAGGAACATGTGCCACCTTCTGAACTGCAGCTTTTCATAAAAATTCATGACACATGTCCTTAGCAGCATGCAGGATCAACTCTTCACCAGTAGTAAAAGGCTTCCTAGCTTTAGCAATGTGGTTAGCCACTAAGAATGATGCTCTCAGGGCAGGCACATTTGATGAAGTGGTGGCCTTCAATTATTGCTTCTGTTCTTTATGTTCATGTTTTTTATTTTTCTTTTGAAAAAATTCCAAAGCCTTGTCTTTTAATGAAGGGTACTTGGTCTCCATGTGGTGAAGCAGTTTTAAAGCCTTCATGGCTTTGTTGGATAGCCAGTTGCCACATATTATACAAAGCAGGCCTGGAGAATGTGAATCACCTGTTGCAATAAACCTGTAATTTAAGTAGGACTCTTGGTATTTTCTTTTTAATTCAACTTTCTTTTTGTTGGCAGTCTTAGCCTCTTTTGCTGTCTCATCATTGGATCTTTCCCAATTTTCAAAGAAGCTCTCCAGTAACATTTGTTTTTACTCATTTTGGTGAGGATTGGCTTGTGGGCTTATCAAAACTGTGACTGAGACAAGTGCAGTGTGGGAAAGAGGCACGGATCAGTCAGGTCAGTTCAGTTCAGTCATTCAGTAGTGTCTGACTCTTTGCAACCCCATGAATCACAGCACACCAGGCCCTGTCCATCACCAACTCCTGGAGTTCACTCAAACTCATGGCCATTGAGTCAGTGATGCCATCCAGCCATCTCATCCTCTGTCATCCCCTCCTCCTCCTGCCCCCAATCCCTCCCAGCATCAAAGTCTTTTCCAATGAGTCAACTCTTTGCATGATGTGGCCATAGTATTGGAGTTTCAGCTTCAGCATCAGTCCTTCCAATGAACACCCAGGACTAATCTCCTTTAGGATGGACTGGTTGGATCTCCTTGCAGTCCAAGGGACTCTCAAGAGTCTTCTCCAACACCAAAGTTCAAAACCATCAATTCTTTGGTGCTCAGCTTTCTTCACAGTCCAACTCTCATATCCATACATGACCACTGGAAAAACCATAGCCTTGGCTAGATGGACCTTTGTTGGCAAAGTAATATCTCTGCTTTTCAATATACTATCTAGGTTGGTCATAACTTTCCTTCCAAGGAGTAAGCGTCTTTTAATTTCATGGCTACAATCACCATCGAGGCACAGATAGAAGTGGTAAATAAAATAATGGGTGAGCTATGCATAGACTAAAATGAGTGTGGGATTCCAACTTATATCCTGCCACCAGATGTAGCTTAATAATCACTTGCCCCTCACTGATAGAGTTTGATATGAGTCTGCAAGCAATTGACTTACTATGGTTTCTATGCAGTCAAACCTTCCTGCTAATCATAATGTGTATTTACAGCCCACTCTCCAGCACTGGCATCACTGCTTCAGCTCCATCTCAGACAATCAGGTATTAAATTCTTAAAAGGAACATGCAACCTATATCCCTTGCATGTGCAGTTCACTAGCATATTGTTCACTTCAGATATTTGCCTCTAGTTCTTAATACTAGAAGAAGGAAAGAAATATGGACCATGCCCACCAACACCCTTCTCTCCAAGGGTAACCTAAATTCTGATTTCCTTTATAGTAGATTGGTTTTGCCTAGTTTTGAAGTTTACATAAGCAGAATCATTTAGTACTTTTATGTCAGGCCTATTACACTCAATGTAATATCTCTGAGATTCATCTATAGTGCTGTGCAAAGTCCTAAGATGCTTCAGTCATGTCCAACTCTTTGTGACCCCTCGGACTGCAGCCCACCAGGCTCCTCTGTCCCTGGGATTCTCCACTCAGGAATACTGGAGTGGGTTGCCATTTCCTTTTCTAGGGGATCTTCCCAACCCAGGGATTGAACCCACATCTCTTTTGTTTCCTGCCTTGGCAGGTGGGTTCTTTACCACTAGCACCGCCTGCCTCTGAGATTTATCTATGGTGTTGTACATTCCAGTAGTCTGCTATTCAGTGTAGAGCTAAATTTGAAATTGAATATGATTTTCCACGTGGCTCAAACAGTAAAAAATCTGCCTCCAATGTGGGATACCCAGGTGTGATCCCTGGATTGACAAGACCTTCTGCAGAGGAAATGTCAACCTACTCTAGTATTATTGCCTGGAAAATCTCTTGGACAGAGGGACCTAGCAGGCTACAGTCTATGGGATCTTAAAGAGTTGGACATGACTGGGCAACTAACACTTTCCTTGAAAGCAGTGATCTTGCATTATGTTTTGTAGTTTATCCTCATAGTTCAAAACAAACTTTTTATTGAATGAATCAACATAGTATTTCTCTTTTGGTGTTTTTTCTTAGCATATGTCTATGTCAATAACATAAAAAAGAATAGATTTCTGCCTACCTATACCATCCAAGGTAGTAGCTTATTGACTTTGTTGCTAAAGGACAATGTACATTGATTCTGGCAGCCAGAGAATTTTTTAGTGACTCAGTAGGAAGTTTGGTGAATTTAAGCCTGTTAATTTTTTTTTAAGTTTTTGTTTACTCCTTTTTTGTAATTTTTATTTTTTACCAGAGTATAGTAGATTTACAACATTGTGTTAGTTTCAGGTGTACAGTAAAGTCACTTAGCTTTAAATATGCATATATTTATTCTTTTCAGGGGTTTCCCTTGTGGCTCAGCTGGTAAAGAATCTGCCTGCAATGTAGGAGACCTGGGTTTGATCAATGTTTGATCCCTGGGTTGGGAAAATCCCCTGGAGAAGGAAAAGACACCCACTCGAGTTTTCTGGCCTGAAGAATTCCATGGACTGTGTAGTCCATGGGGTTGCAAAGAGTTGGACACAACTGAATGATGTTCACTTTCATTCTTTTCAGTCTTTTTCCATATAGTTTATAACAAAGTATTGAGAAGAGTTCTCTGTGCTATAGAGTAGGCCCTCAGTAGTGTATACATGTTAATCTCAAACTCCTAAATTATCCCTCCACCAATGTTTCCCTTTTGATAACTGTAAGTTTGTTTTCTAAGTCTGTGAGTCTGTTTATGTTTTGTAAATAAGTTGTTTATATCATTTTTAAGAGTCTACATATAAGTGATATCATATGATATTTGTGTCTCTCTGTATGACTTACTTCTCTTAGAATAATAATCTTTAGATCCACCCATGTAGTTGCAAATGGCACTGTTTCATTCTTTTTATGGCTGAGTAATATTCCAGTGTGTTTGTGTGTGTATACATATATACATATGTATATATACACCACATCTTCTTTGTCTATTCATCTGTTGATAGACATTTAGGTTGCTTCCATGTCTTGCTATTGTATGTAGTACTACAGTGGGGTGTATCTATCTTTTTAAAGTATGGCTTTCTCTGGACATATGCCCAGGAATGGGATTACTGGATCATATTGTATTGCATCAAGGCTTCCCTGGTGACTCACGCATGCATTGCATGCATGCTTAGTTGTGTCTTACTGTTTATGACCCCATGGACTGTAGCTTCTCTGTCCATGGAACTTTCCGGGCAAGAATACTGGAGTGGGTTACCATTTCCTACTCTAGAGGATCATCCCAACCCAGGGTTCAAACAAACTAGAGCATATGGTAACTCTATTTTTAGTTTTTTAAGGAAACTCTATAGTGTTCTCCATAATGGTTATACCTACTTACATTCATATTAACAGGGTAGAAAGTTTCTCTTTTATCCACACCTTCTCCAGCATCTATTGTCTATAGATGTTTTGGTGATGGCCTTTCTGACCAGTGTGAAGTGATACCTCATTGTAGTTTTGATTTGCATTTTTCTAAAAATGAGTGATGTTGAGCATCTTTTCATATGCTTTATGGCCATCTGTATGTCTTTTTTCAGTTCAGTTCAGTTCAGTCACTCAGTTGTGTCTGACTCTTTGCACCTCCATGGGCTGTAGCATTCTAGGCTCCCCTGTCCATCACCAACTCCTGGAGTGGAGTTTACCCAAACTCATGTCCATTGAGTCAGTGATGCCATCCAACCATCTCATCCTCTCTTGTCCCCTTCTCCTGCCCTCAATCTTTCCCAGATCAGGGTCTTTTCAAATAAGTCAGCTCTTTGCATCAGGTGGCCAAAATATTGGAGTTTCAGCTTCAATATCAGTCCTTCCAATGAACACTCAGGACTGATCTCTTTTGGGATGGACTGGTTGGATCTCCTTGCAGTCCAAGGGACTCTCCTTTGTTACATGCCAAGAGAATGCACTGGTCATAGCAAATACCCTCTTCCAACAACAAAAGAGAAGACTCTACACATGGATATCACCAAATGGTCAACACCGAAATCAGATTTCGGTGGGAAATCAGATTGGGACTCTCTTTTCCAACATCACAGTTCAAAAGCATCAATTCTTCGGCACTCAGCGTTCTTGATAGTTCAACTCTCACATCTGTACATGACTACTGGAAAAACCATAGCCTTGACTAGACGGACCTTTGTTGGCAAAGTAATGTCTCTGCTATTTAATATGCTGTCTAGGCTGAGCGACTTCACTTTCACTTTTCACTTTCATGCATTGGAGAAGGAAATGGCAACTCACTCCAGTGTTCTTGCCTGGAGAATCCCAGGGATGAGGAAGCCTTGTGGGCTGCTGTCTATGGGGTCGCACAGAGTCGGACATGATTGAAGTGACTTAGCAGCAGCAGCAGCAGCAGGTTGGTTATAACTTTCCTTCCAAGGAGTAAGCGTCTTTTAATTTCATGGCAGCAGTCACCATCTGCAGTGATTTTGGAGCCCCAAAAAATAAAGTCTGACACTGTTTCCACTGTTTTCCCACCTATTTGCCATGAAGTGATGGGACCAGATGCTATGATCTTAGTTTTCTGAATGTTGAGCTTTAAGCCAACATTTTCACTCTCCTCTTTCACTTTCATCAAGAGGCTCGTTAGTTCTTCTTCTCTTTCTGCCATAAGGGTGGTGTCATCTGCATATCTGAGGTTACTGATATTTCTCCCAGCAATCTTGATTCCAGCTTTCGCTTCTTCCAGTCCAGCGTTTCTCATGATGTACTCTGCATATAAGTTAAATAAGCAGAGTGACAATATACAGCCTTGACGTACTCCTATTCCTATTTGGAACCAGTCTGTTTTTCCATGTCCAGTCCTAACTGTTGCTTCCTGACCTGCATACAGACTTTTTAAGAGGCAGGTCAGGTGGTCTGGTATGCCCATCTCTTTCAGAATTTTCCACAGTTTATTGTGATCCACACAGTCAAAGGTTTTATGTGCTTTCATACAAATTTTGATTTAAGTCATACCTGAATGGCTTAGTGGTTTTCCCTACTTTCTTCAATTTAAGTCTGAATTTGACAATAAGGAGTTAATGATCTGAGCCACAGTCAGCTCCTGGTCTTGTTTTTGTTGACTGTATAGAGCTTCTCCATCTTTGGCTGCAAAGAATATAATCAATCTGATTTCAGTGTTGACCATTTGGTGATACCCATGTGTAGAGTCTTCTCTTGTGTTGTTGGAAGAGGGTATTTGCTATGACCAGTGCATTCTTTTGGCAAAACTCTATTAGTCTTTGTCCTGCTTCATTCCATATTCCAAGGCCAAATTTGCTGGTTACTCCAGGTGTTTCTTGACTTCCTACTTTTGCATTCCAGTCCCCTATAATGAAAAGAACATCTTTTTTGGGTGTTAGTTCTAAAAGGTTTTATAGGTCTTCATAGAACCATTCAACTTCAGCTTCTTCAGCTTTATTGGTTGGGGCATAGACTTAGATTACTGTGATATTGAATGGTTTGCCTTGGAAACAAACAGAGATCATTCTGTCGTTTTAAAGATTGCATCCAAGTACTGCATTTCGGACTCTTTTGTTGACCATGATGGCTACTCCATTTCTTCTAAGGGATTCCTGCCCACAGTAGTAGATATAAAGGTCATCTGAGTTAAATTCACCCCTTCCGGTCCATTTTAGTTCGCTGATTCCTAGAATGTTGATGTTCACTCTTGCCATCTCTTGTTTGACCACTTCCAATTTGCCTTGATTCACCTATGACTGGGAAGTGAGAAATAGATTTAAGGGGCTAGATCTGATAGAGTGCCTGATGAACTATGGAATGAGGTTTGTGACATTGTACAGGAGACAGGGATCAAGACCATCCCCATGTAAAAGAAATACGAAAAAGCAAAATGGCTGTCTGGGGAGGCCTTACAAATAGCTGTGAAAAGAAGAGAAGTGAAAAGTAAAGGAGAAAAGGAAAGATATAATCATCTGAATGCAGAGTTCCAAAGAAAAGCAAGGAGAGATAAGAAAGCCTTCCTCAGTGATCAATGCAAAGAAATAGAGGAAAAGAACAGAATGGGAAAGACTAGAGATCTCTTTAAGAAAATTAGAGATACCAAGGGACCATTTCATGCAAAGATGGGCTCGATAAAGGACAGAAATGGTATGGACCTAACAGAAACAGAAGATATTAAGAAGAGGTGGCAAGAATACACAGAAAAACTGTACAAAAAATATCTTCACAACCCAGATAATCACGATGGTGTAATCACTCACCTAGAGCCAGATATCCTGGAATGTGAAGTCAAGTGGGTCTTACAAAACATCACTATGAACAAAGCTAGTGGAGGTAATGGAATTCCAGTTGAGCTGTTTCAAATTCCTGAAGATGATGCTGTGAAAGTGCTGCACTCAATATGCCAGCAAATTTGGAAAACCCAGCAGTGGCCACAGGACTGGAAAAGGTCAGTTTTCATTCCAATCCCAAAGAAAGGCAATACCAAAGAATGCTCAAACTACCACACAATTTTACTCATCTCACATGCTAGTAAAGTAATGCTCAAAATTCTCCAAGCCAGGCTTCAGCAATACGTGAACTGTGAACTTCCAGATGTTCAAGCTGGTTTTAGAAAAGGCAGAGGAACCAGAGATCAAATTGCCAACATCTGCTGGATCATGGAAAAAGCAAGAGAGTTCCAGAAAAACATCTATTTTGCTTTATTGACTATGCCAAACCTTTGACTGTGTGGATCATAATAAACTGTGGAAAATTCTGAAAGAGATGGGCATACCAGACCACCTGACCTGCCTCTTGAGAAACCTATATGCAGGTCAAGAAGCAACAGTTAGAACTGGACATGGAACAAGAGACTGGTTCCAAATAGGAAAAGGAGTACATGAAGGCTGTATATTGTCACCCTGCTTATTTAACTTCTATGCAGAGCACATCATGAGAAACTCTGGGCTGGAAGAAGCAAAAGCTGGAATCAAGATTGCTGGGAGAAATATCAGTAACCTCAGATATGCAGATGACATCACCCTTATGGCAGAAAGTGAAGAGGAACTAAAGAGCCTCTTGATGAAAGTGAAAGTGGAGAGTGAAAAAGTTGGTTTAAAGCTCAGCATTCAGAAAATGAAGATCATGGCATCTGGTCCCATCATTTCATGGGAAATGAATGGGGAAACAGTGGAAACAGTGTCAGACTTTATTTTTTGGGGCTCCAAAATCACTGCAGATGGTGACTGCTGCCATGAAATTAAAAGACACTTAGTCCTTGGAAGGAAAGTTATGACCAACCTAGATAGTGAATAGTGAAGTCGCGCAGTCGTGTCCAACGCTTTGTGACCCCATGGACTTTAGCCTACCAGGCTTCTCCATCCATGGGATTCCCCAAGGAAGAATACTGCAGTGGGTTACCATTTCCTTCTCCAGGGGATGTTCCCGACCCAGGGATCGAACCCGGGTCTTCCCCATTGGAGGCAGACACTTTAACCTCTGAGCCACCAGGGAAGTCCCTGTATGACCAACTTAGATAGCATATTGAAAAGGAGAGACATTACTTTGGCAACAAAGGTCCGTCTAGTCAAGGCTATGGTTTTTCCAGTGGTCATGTATGGATGTGAGAGTTGGAGTTTGAAGAAAGCTCAGCGCCGAAGAATTGATACTTTTGAACTGTGGTGTTGGAGAAGACTCTTGAGAGTCCCTTGGACTGCAAGGAGATCCAACCAGTCCATTCTGAAGGAGATCAACCCTGGGATTTCTTTGGAAGGAATGATGCTAAAGCTGAAACTCCAGTACTTTGGCCACCTCATGCAAAGAGTTGACTCATTGGCAAAGACTCTAATGCTGGGAGGGATTTGGGGGCAGGAAAAGATGGGAACGACAGAGGATGAGATGGCTGGATGGTATCACTGACTCGATGGACGTGAGTCTGAGTGAACTCAAGGAGTTGGTGAAGAACAGGGAGGCCTAGCATGCTGTGATTCATGAGTTTGCAAAGAGTCGGACACGACTGAGCGACTGAACTGACTGACTGACTGATATAAATTTTAAGATTTTTCTTCTAGATCTTCCTAAAATGTCATTGATATTTTAATAAAGATTACATTGCATCTGTAGATTATCTTGGCAAGTATAGTCATTTTGACAATAATAATTCTTTCAATCCAAGCACATGGTATATTTTGCCACCTTTTGTGTCATCTTAGATTTCTTTCATCAGCATCTTTAGTTTTTAGAGTAGATATTTTGCTTTCTTAAGTAGGTTTATTTCTAGATATGTTAATATTATTATTTTTGATGCACTGGCAAATGGAATTGTTTCCATAGTTTTTCTTCCTGATCTTTTGTTGTTAGTATAGAGGAATGCAAGAGATTTCTGTGTATTAATTTTGTATGTGCCAATTTACCAAATTCACTGATGAGCTCTAGTAGTTTTCTGGTAGCATCCTTAGGATTTTCTATGTATAGAATAGTGAAAAGGAGTATACTACCCAAAGTAATTATAGTTTCAGTGCAATCCCTATCAAGCTACCAACGGTATTTTTCACAGAGCTAGAACAAATAATTTCACAATTTGTATGGAAATACAAAAAAACTCGAATAACCATAGCAATCTTGAGAAAGAAGAATGGTACTGGAGGAATCAACCTGCTTGACTTCAGGCTCTACTACAAAGCCAGTCATCAAGACAATATGGTACTGGCAGAGACAGAAATATAGATCAATGGAACAATATAGAAAGCCCAGAGATAAATCCACTCACCTATGGACACTTTATCTTTGACAAAGGAGGCAAGAATATACAACGGAGAAAAGACAATTTCTTTAACAAGCGGTGCTGGAAAAATTGGTCAACCACTTGTAATATAACGAAACTAGAACACTTTCTAACACCATACACAAAAATAAACTCAAAATGGATTAAAGATCTAAATGTAAGAACAGAAACTATAAAACTCTTAGAGGAGAACATAGGCAAAACACTCTCCAATATAAATCACAGCAGGATCCTCTATGATCCACCTCCCAGAATATTGGAAATAAAAGCAAAAATAAACAAATGAGACCTAATTAAAGTTAAAAGCTTCTGCACAACAAAGGAAACTCTAAGCAAGGTGAAAAGACAGCCTTCAGAATGGGAGAAAATAATAGCAAATGAAGCAACTGGCAAAGAATTAATCTCAAAAATATACAAGTAACTCCTGCAGCTCAATTCCAGAAAAATAAACGATCCAATCAAAACATGGGCTAAAGAACTAAACAGACATTTCTCCAAAGAAGACATACAGATGGCTAACAAACACATGAAAAGATGCTCAACATCACTGATTATCAGAGAAATGCAAATCAAAACCACAATGATGTACCATCTCATGCTGGTCAGAATGGCTCCAATCCAAAAGTCTACAAGCAATAAATGCTGGAGAGGGTGTGGAGATAAGGGAACCCTCTTACACTGTTGGTGGGAATGCAAACTAGTACAGCCACTATGGAAAACAGTGTGGAGATTCCTTAAAAAACTGGAAGTAGAACTGCCATATGACCCAGCAATCCCACTTCTGGGCATACACACCAAGGAACTAAGAATCAAAAGAGACACATGTACCCCAATATTCATTGCAGCACTGTTTATAACAGCCAGGACATGGAAGTAACCTAGATGTCCATCAGCAGATGAATAGATAAGAAAGCTGTGGTACATATACACAATGGGGTATTACTCAGCCTTTAAAAATAATACATTTGAATCAGTTCTAATGAGGTGGATGAAATTGGAGCCTATTATACAGAGTGAAGTAAGCCAGAAAGAAAAACACCATTATAGTACAATAATGCATATATATGGAATTTAGAAAGATGGTAACAATAACCCTATATGCAAGACAGCAAAAGAACCACAGATGTATAGAACAGTCTTTTGGAGTCTGTGCGAGAGGGCAAGGGTGGGATGATTTGGGAGAATGGCACTGAAACATGTTTAATATCATATGTGAAATGAATTGCCTGTCCTGGTTCTATGCATGATGCAGGATGCTTGGAGCTGGTGCACTGGAATGACCCAGAGGGATGGGACGGGGAGGGAAGTGGGAGAGGGGTTCAGGATGGGGAACACATATACACCCGTGGCGGATTCATGTCAATATATGGTAAAGCCAAGAAAATATTGTAAAGTAATTAGTCTCCAATCAAAAAAATAATATTAAAAATAATAAAAGAAAAGAAAGGGAGCAAATAGAAGGAAAAAAAAAGAATTGTGTCATCTACAAATGGTGACAGATTTATTTCTTTTTTTTTTTTCTAATTGGTTTGCTTCTATTTCTTTTTAGTCTATGGTTTCCATGGGTAGAACTTCCAAAGCTATGTTGACTAAAAGTGGTGAGAAAGGATATACTTGTCTTGTTCTTGATCTTAGGAGATTTTCACCATCGAGTATGAAGTTGTTAGCTGTGGGTTTATCATATGTAGTCCTTATTATATTGAGGTGTGTTCTTTCTATGCCCACATTCCAGAGAGTTTTTACCATAAAAGGTGTTGAATTTTATTAAGAATTTTTCTACATCTAATGAGATGATCATATCGATTTTATTCTTTAATTTGTTGATGTGATGTATCACACAGATTGATTTGTGAATGCTGAAAAATCCTTGCATCCTTGGTCTAAATCCTACTTGATCATGGCATATAATCCTTTTAATATATTGTTGAATTCACTTTGTAAGTATTTTGTTGAGGATTTTTTGCAACTATGTTCATCAGTGATATTTACCTGTAATTTTCTTTTCTTTCTTTTTTTTTTTTGGTGCTATTTTTATCTGGTTTTAGCACCAGGGTCATGATGCCCTCATAGAATGAATTTGGAAGTGTTCCTCTGCAAGTTTTTGAAATAGTTTCAGAAACATAGGTGTTAACTCTTCTCTAAAGGTTTTATAGAATTCTCCTGTGAGGCCATCTGGTCCTGGACTTTTATATTGTTGGGAGTTTTAAAATCAGAATTTCAATTTCAGTTCTTGTGACTCATCTGCTAATGTTTTCTATTTCTTCCTGGTTCACTTTTGGGAGATTTTACCTTTCTAAGAATTTGTCCATTTCTTCCAGATTGTCCATTTGATTGGCACATAGTTGCTTGAAGTAGTCTCTTGTAATCTTTTGTATTTCTATGTTGTCAGGTGTAACTTTTCCCAGTTTTATTGCTTTGAGTCCTCTCTCCTTTTTTCGTGATGAGTATGGCCAAAGGTTTATCAGTTTAGACCTTCTAATTAATTTTTTTAAGCAATAATAAAATCATCTGAGTCATCTGGTTCTAAACACTTTGGTCTTAGGTAGAAGTTATGTTATTAGTAAAATAATAGTTCAATTCTGAAAGTCTGATTGAAGATATCAGGTCTACCCTTACTTTCAAACCTAGCCTACAGGGGAAGTCTCTTTCTCACGTTTTTCTGCTATTTAATACCAGTTCAGTTCAGTTCAGTCGCTCAGACGTGTCCGACTCTTTGCGACCTCATGGACTGCAGCACACCAGGCTTCCTTGGCCATCACCGACTCCTGGAGCTTGCTCAAACTCATGTCCATTTACTATTTATTTATATTATAAATAAATGTTATGTTTATTTCTAGTCTATTTATATTAATAAATAAACTAGAAGTTTTATTGACATATAACTTAGTTTAAAGAATACAGCATAATGATTTGATATATGTGTATATTGCAAAATGATTATCACAGTAAGTTTATTTACCATCCATCACCTCATGTAGTTAGAATCTTTTTCTTGTGGTGAAAGTTTTTAAGATTTACTCTGAGCAATTTTCAGTATTGTTAGCTCTAGTCACATGCTGTCCATCATGTCCCAGAACTTTCTAACAATTAAGTTTGCACATTTGAACACGTTCACCTATTTCCCCCACCCCCCAACCTGCCTCTCTGGTAATTACCAATCTGTTTTGGTCTCTATTAATTTGATTGTTTAGATTCCACATATAAGTGAGATCATATAATGATTATATTTTTTGTATGATATCTCACTTAGTATGGTTTAGTCGCTAAGTCATGTCCGACTCTTGCAACCCCATGGACTATAGCCCGCCAGGCTCCTCTGTCCATGGGATTCTCCAGGCAAGAATACTGGAGCGAGTTGCAATTTCCTTCCTCACTCATTTAGTATAATGACATCAAAATCCATCCAAGTTGTTAAAAATGTAATGATCTCATTTTTTTAAAGGGTGAAAAGTATTCTGTTATATAGCTCATAACTTCTTTGTATATTGATCTATCAGTGGACATTTAAATTGTTTCCATGTTTCTACTACTGTAAATACTGCTTCAGTGAACATGGGAGTGCAGCTTTCTCATCAAGATAGTAAATTTTTTCTTTTGGCTATCTACCCAGAAGAGGAGTTGCTGGATCATATGATAGTTCCATTTTTAATTTTTTGAGGGACTTCCATACTATTTTTCATAGTAGCTGCACCAATTTACATTTCTTCTGACTGTTCACCAGGGTTCTCTTTTCTACACATTCCTATCCACACTTGTTTATCTCTTGTCTTTTTGATGATGGCTATTCCAAAAGGGATGAGGTGATATATCATTGTGGTTTGATTTGCATTTACTTAATGATTATTGATGCTGAACACTTTTTCTTGTTTGCTATTTATATATCTTCTTTGGAAAAATGTCTATTCAATTCTTCTGCCCATTTTTAAAAATTTTTATTTTTACTTTATTTTACTTTACAATATGGTATTGGTTTTGCCATACATTGACATGAATCCACCATGGGTGTACATGAGTTCCCAAACATGAACCCCCTTCCCACCTCCCACCCCATATCATCTCTCTGGATCATCTCCATGTACGAGCCCCAAGCATCCTGTATCCTGCATCAAACATAGACTGGTGATTCGTTTCTTACATGATAGTATACATGTTTCAATGCCATTCTCCCAAATCATCCCATCCTCTCCCTCTCCCTCAGAGTCCAAAAGTCCGCTCTACACATCTGTGTCTCTTTTGCTGTCTCACATACAGGGTCATCATTACCATCTTTCTCAATTCCATATATATGTGTTAGTATACTGTATTGGTGTTTTTCTTTCTGGCTTACTTCACTCTGTAAGTTTCATCCATCTCATTAGAACTGATTCAAATGTATTCTTTTTAATGGCTGAGTAATACTCCATTGTGTATATGTACCACTGCTCTCTTATCCGTTCATCTGCTGATGGACATCTAGGTTGTTTCCATGTCCTGGCTATTATAAAAAGTGCTGAATGAACATTGGGGTACATGTGTCTCTTTCAGTTCTGGTTTCCTCAGTGTGTATGCCCAGCAGTGGGATTTCTGGGTCATAAGGCAGTTCTATTTGCAATTTTTAAAGGAATCTCCACATTGTTCTCCATAGTGGCTGTACTAGATCACTTTCTAACACCACACACAAAAATAAACTCAAAATGGGTTAAAGATCTAAATGTAAGACCAGAAACTATAAAACTCCTAGAGGAGAACATAGGCAAAATGGTCTCCAACATAAATCATGGCAGGATCCTCTATGATCCACCTCCCAGAATTCTGGAAATAAAAGCAAAAATAAACAAATGGGATCTAATTAAAATTAAAAGCTTCTGCACAACAAAGGAAAATATAAGCAAGGTGAAAAGACAGCCTTCTGAATGGGAGAAAATAATAGCAAATGAAGCAACTGACAAACAACTAATCTCCAAAATATACAAGCAACTTACGCAGCTCAATTCCAGAAAAATAAACGACTCAATCAAAAAATGGGACAAAGAACTAAATAGACATTTCTCCAAAGAAGACATACGGATGGCTAACAAACACATGACAAGATGCTCAACATCACTCATTATTAGAGAAATGCAAATCAAGACCACAATGAGGTACCACTTCACACCAGTCAGAATGGCTGTGATCCAAAAGTCTGCAAGCAATAAATGCTGGAGAGGGTGTGGAGAAAAGGGAACCCTCTTGCACTGTTGGTGGGAATGTAAACTTCTGCCCATTTTTAAATTGGATTTCTTTTTTTGCTCTTGAGTTCTATGAGTTCTTCATATATTTTGGATATTAACCCTCATCAGATGTGTGATTTGTGAATATTTCCTCCCATTCTATAGGTTGCCTTTTCATTTTGCTGATGATTTCTAATGCCAGATTTTAAAATGAAATGCTTATAATGCTATTTCTGTATTTTTAATTTTAGGCTGTTTTTATTGATTACTTGTTTTGGAGGTTGAGGAATTTTCTCTGCAATACAATCATTTCCATTTCACTGGGCAAGTTCCTTCTAGGATAGTTAAATTTGTTAATTTCGTTAAATCAATATTTATTATGTTATTATTTACTGCTGAAGTGGTACACCTATGGTGCTTTATTTCTTGTCTTTTTTATGTACAATAATGTTCATTAAAGTGTTAAGTGTATATATGTATGTTTTTTGTTCCTTCCAGCTTTATTGAGCTATAAGTGACAGGTAACATACATGTTACAGTATTTCCTTGCCTCACTTCTGACTTCAACATCAGGTGTGGTAGATGGTTCCTTTGTACACTGGAAGTATAGGGAATATCCAACCTGTGTCCCACTCCCAGCAATCCTTAGCCACTGGGAAACAAGAATTTGTAAAAATGCTACTAGCCTATCAAGTTTCAGTGAGGAAATCTGGAAACTTATTCCACATGATTCCTCAGAAATTCCTGTGTGGAATTGCACTGCAATTATCCACAATAAGAACCCATTCAGTAACACTTCTTTTTATTTATTTTTTTTTTTCCCTCCTTCCTGCCTATTGTGTCACTCCTGCCTAAGCTTGCTCTTTGTGCTGAAATACTGCCCCCAGCTCCTGCTTTTGAGGGAGCTAGTTCAAAACAGGGAAGATTGAAGGTAACTCTAGCATGAATGGGTTAGTAGGGATGCCAGGATCGACCTAGGAAATACTGAAGGAATTTCAGTGGCAGCTGAATTTGGTTCAGAATGCATTGCATTTGAGGTGGGTTGTAATATTCAGCTGAAGAGGTATGGTGGGGAGAAGTAGAGGTTTTATAGGTCATCTGCATAAAGGTCAAAGAAGAGAAGAAAATCAAGCAAGTGAGATGGTTCAAGGAAAGAATGAAAAATGAGAGGAGCACAGAACCTTTAGAAATGAGCAGAGGCAAAATTTTCACTGTATTCACTGTAATTTTGCTAGCTTTTCAGAGTAGCAAATAGTAAATATTTGTAAATACTCATTTATCTGTAATATATCTCAAATGTCTGTAAAAACTCAGTAAATATCTGTCCAATGACTGAACTGGACATGGAAACTGAGATGAAGTAGACAGAGGCTGGAGAACCAGGAAAACCAGTGATATATGGAGGAGGGAGTGTAGAAATGAGAAAATGTCAAATATCAATTTAGACTCATCTGGGTCTTGGGTCGTCTGGGTGATTTTGTTGTCCTCAGTGAGAGAAACAAGAAGGATAGGTGAAAAAGCAGTTGTTAAGAGTTTGTGGAATCAACATGCCTTGGGGAAGTTAGAGATGGAGAGTTTGATTTTTTAAATTATGATTTTAAAAACTAATATAAGGTGGTTGAAGAAATTTAGAAAATATCAAAGACTATAAAGTAGGAAATAATAGTAATACTCGACAACCTAATACAGCCTAACAATAATTACTCAAAATCCATTCCTTTATCATTTCTTCCATAGTAAACACTGTTAACAGATTGGAAATATTAAGTTAAATCATATGAAAGATTTTGAAGGTCAAAAACAGTTGAAAAGTAATTATCCTCCAATTAAAATAAATAATTTGAAAAACTTGAAAAAAAGTTGAACACTGATACTTCCATAAGGTTCAGATAGATAACTACAGATAGATAACTACTCTTTTAAGAGGAGAAAGGTAGAAAACAAGGGGGTTTGTAGAATTTAGGTAAAGATTTAAAGTTCTAATTTAATGACTTTTAGAGGACAGAAACATCTTAAGATGTGTTGTAAACTAAGAGATGAGTGGAAGGAAAGCTGACAACTGATGAGAATTACTGAGGTTGGAAATGTGAATATTGTCTTCCATTCACTGAGCTGGTAGGTGCTTTGCTCCAGCAGTATTGGACAGTTGAAAACTGTTGGATGGGAATTACAGAATGGCAATTACTGTAAAAGGCAATTAGTTTAGAGCCCAAACAGAAAATCTGACTGTCTTTCATTTATATTCAAGATAGTTTTTCCTCACTGAAACTTCCTAATCAATACGTACTTGGAGAAAGTCCAACCTGCCCCAGAATAACTGTACTTTTTAAATGTAGATCTTTCTTTATTCTGGAGCAGTGGTGTGGGTAGTAGACTGCAAGCCAGTTCTGGCCCTTTCCCATGTTCTAGCCCCTGTCCTACTCTCCTTACTCACTTTAGGTAAACTATTTAACCTAGGACCTCCTATTCATGCTTGGATTAAATCAAGGATTTTTAAATGCAGAGCTCATGGACTTTAAGCAAATTCATGGCTAAGAGTCATAATATATATAAATTTTAAAAAAATCCTTAAAGTTCTATGCAAGATCTTAAATGCAGTTTGGAGGCAAGAGTCCATAGCTTTCCATGGATTTTCAAAGGCTCTGTGATCCCAAAGAAGTTAGGAAACTCTGACTCGAATGATCTCTACAAGTCCTTCCTTGGTCAAACTTTTTTCTCTAATTGTAGTGTTTTAGCAAGTTCTTCTCATAACGCTTGCATTTGGATTCTTTGAAGACTGCAACAATTAATTTAAGAGTTGACTTTCTAAACTACGGAAACAGGTGTGAACCACTCTGGGGTGACTCATAGCTTAACCTTCATTTTTTTTTGTTCTGTCCTGTGTCCAGATGGATGAGTCACTTAGCCTAGAGCATCAAGAGGCTCAGCCTAGGGAGCTGACTTTGAGATGGTGCCTATTTTTTTGGTATTAGATGCCCTTTCCTGATCTGTAAAGAGGTAGTTTTGGAAGTGAGATGCAAAGAGAATTTTAGTAATGACCAAACATCAAAAAGTCAAAGAGAATGACCAACAAATATAAAAACCAACTAACCAAATTAAAATTAAATGAATGGTGAAATTAAACAAAAAAGGAAAAAAAAAAGAATGAACAGACAAGAATAGTAGCTGTCTTATATCATAACTTCTTATTCTATTTGTTGTTGCTGTTTTGTTTTTTGTGTCTCTTTACTAGCATTCTAGTCAGTTTTTCTCCTAGTTTGTACACCCACAAGGATACATATATGTATCATATGTGACATATATGTTAGATAACTTGGTATAAAGAGATACTCAGATTTTGGACTTCATAGTTCATATATCTGAGGCCTGAAATAAGGCTTGTAATAAGTGTAAGAAGGAATCCTGGGTTAAGAGGTAGTGAAGAGAAACACTAGCTCAATGGTGGTAAGAACATCTTATTTCCATTATCAAGATAAAAAGCATTACTGTCTTGTCACTTTACTCATGCCCCACTCCAGCCATTAAGTTGAGGAAAGGTGATCACTATGTGATATCCATCCATGTAGATTCGGTTCAGTTCAGTCACTCAGTTGTGTCCGACTCTTTACAACCACATAAACCTTAGCACGCCAAGCCTCCCTGTCCATCACCAACTCCTGGAGTCCACCCAAACCCATGTCCATTGGGTTGGTGATGCGATCCAACCATCTCATCCTCTGTCTTCTTCTCCTCCTGCCCTCAATCTTTCCCAGCATCAGGGTCTTTTCAATTGAGTCAACTCTTTGCATCAGGTGGCCAAAGTATTGGAGTTTCAGCTTTAACGTCACTCCCTCCAATGAATACCCAGGACTAATCTCCTTTAGGATGGGATTGTTTGGATTAGTTTTGCCTCATTTCAAACTTCGCATACATGGAACCATATAGTACTACTCTTGTTTTGGCTTCCTATCAAATCTGTGAGATTCATCCATGATGTTACATGTATCAGTATCTTAGGATCTTTCATTGCTGTGTAGCATTCCATTGTATTGAAATCCCCCAAATTATCCATCTACTATTGGTGAATGCCTGAATTTTTTCCAATTTTTGGCTATTAACATTCTGTTGCAGGAAAGGGGACCTCTTCCAGGGCCTGAAAGTGGGCTCTTGTCTAACACTCAGAAATAAATTGTCCAAGGAGACACATGTGCTGACAAAGCAAGAGATTTTTTTGGAACGGGCGCCGGGACAGAGAGCCGTAGGGTAAAGGAACCCAGGAGAACTGCTCTGCCATGTGGCTCTATGGTGATTTTATGGTGATGGGATTAGTTTCTGGGTTGTCTTTAGCCAATCATTCTGACTCAGAGTCTTTCCTGGTGGTGCTTGCCTTGTTCAGCCAAGATGGATGCCAGTGAGAAGGATTCTGGGAAGTGGTCGTACATGTGGTGTCTCCTTTTGACCTTTCCCAAACTCTTCTGGTTGGTGGTGGCTTATTAGTTGCATGTTCCTCACCAGGACCTCCTGTCATAAAACAACTCATGTAAATGGTTACTATAGTGCCTGGCCAGGAGCGGTGGCTTCAGTCAGTGTGCTTCCCCTAACAACTCCTATACATTTCTTTTGTTAGACATAGTACTCATTTCTGTTGAGTATATATCTAGGAAAGGAATTTTTAGGCCAGGGATTATGCACACATACAATTTCAGTAAATAAGCACAAGAGTTTTGGAGTGATTGAAATTCCAAAACTAATCGTTCCTTCTGCCATTATGTGTTCCTGTTACTCCATATTATCGGTAACACTGGATAATGTTAGTTATACTAGTAGGTATGCAATAATGACTTACTCTGGCTTTAATTTGTACTTCTCTGAACAGTCATGCCTAGGAAAACTTTAATATGGTTGTTGATAACTTGGATAATATCTTTTATGAAATGTCTGTTCAAATGTGTTACCTAATTTAGAAATTGCATTGTTTCTCTTTTTCTTATTGATTAGCAAGAGGTTTTTTTTTTTTTTTTTACATATTATGAAGTCCTCATGTAAATCTGTTAGAAATATCTTCTCTCAATCAATGTCTTGCTTTTTGTCTGTTTTAATTTTATCTTTTGGTGAAGCAAGTTCTTGGTTTTCATAAAGTCCAATTTATCAACATTTAATCCTATTGTTTGAGCTTTTTGAGCTCACCCTAATTCAACTCGGTTCAGTTGCTCAGTCGTGTCCAACTTTTTGTGACCCCATGGACTGCAGCACACCAGGCCTCCCTGTCTATCACTAACTCCCAGAGCTTACTCAAACTCATGTACATAAAGTCAGTGATGACATCCAACCATCACATCCTCTGACATCCCCTTCTCCTCTCACCTTCAATCTTTCCCAGCATCAGGGTCTTAAGGGTTGGAGTTTCAGCTTCAACCTCAGTCCTTCCAATGAACATTCAACACTGATTTCCTTTAGGATGGACTGGTTTGATCTTGCAGGCCAAGGGACTCTCAAGAGTCTTCTCCAACACCACAGTTCAAAAGCATCAATTTATTGGTACTCAGCTTTCTTTATAGTCGAATTTTCACATTCACACATGACTACTGGAAAAACTGTAGCTTTTTACTAGATGGACCTTTGTTGGCAAAGTAAAGTCTCTGCTTTTTAATATGCTGTCTAGGTTGGTCATAACTTTGCTTCAAAGGAACAAGTCTTTTAATTTCATGACTACAGTCACCATTTGCAGTGATTTTGGAGCCCAAGAAAATAAAGTCTGACACTATTTCCATTGTTTCCCCATCTATTTGCCATGAAGTGATGGGACAGGATGCCATGATCTTAGTTTTCTAAATGTTGATTTTTAAGCAAGCTTATTAACTCTCCTCTTTCACTTTCATCAAGAGGCTCTTTAGTTCTTCTCCACTTTCTGTCGTAAAGTTGGTGTTAACTGGATATCTGAGGTTATTGATATTTCTCCCAGCAATCTTGATTCCAGCTTGTGCTTCATCCAGCCCAGCATTTCACATGATGTACTCTGCATATAAGTTGAATAAGCAGAGTGACACTATACAGCCTTGATGTATTCCTTTACCAATTTGGAACCAGTTTGTTGTTCCATGTCCAGTTCTAACTGTTGCTTCTTGACCTATGTACAGGTTTTTCAGGAGGCAGGTAAGATGTTGGTTTTCCCATCTCTTACAGAATTTTCCACAGTTTATTGTGATCCACACAGTCAAAGGCTTTGGTGTAGTCAATAAAGTAGAAGTAGATGTTTTTCTATGGAATGAGGTTTGTGACATTGTACAGGAGACAGGGATCAAGACCATCCCCTTGGAAAAGAAATGCAAGAAAGCAAAATGGCTGTCTGGGGAGGCCTTACAAATAGCTGTAAAAAGAAGAGAAGTGAAAAGCAAAGGAGAAAGGGAAAGATATAAGCATCTGAATGCAGAGTTCCAAAGAATAGCAAGGAGAGGTAAGAAAGCCTTCTTTAGCAATCAATGCAAAGAAATAGAGGAAAAGAACAGAATGGGAAAGACTAGAGATCTCTTCAAGAAAACTAGAGATACCAAGGGAACATTTTGTGCAAAGATGGGCTCAATAAAGGACAGAAATGGTATGGGCATAACAGAAGCAGAAGATATTAAGAAAAGGTGGCAAAAATACACAGAAGAACTGTACAAAAACAGATCTTCATGACCAAGATAATCACGATGGTGTGACCACTCATCTAGAGCCAGACATCATGGAATGTGAAGTCAGGTGGGCCTTAGAAAGCATCACTATGAACAAAGCTAGTGGAGGTGATGGAATTCCAGTTGAGCTATTTCAAATCCTGGAAGATGATGCTGTGAAAGTGCTGCACTCAATATGCCAGCAAATTTGGAAAACTCAGCAGTGGCTACAAGACTGGAAAAGGTCAGTTTTCATTCCAATCCCAAAGAAAGGCAATGCCAAAGAATGCTCAAACTACTGCACTATTGCACTCACGTCACACACTAGTAAAGTAATGCTCAAAATTCTCCAAGCCAGGCTTCAGCAGTATGTGAACTGTGAACTTCCATATGTTCAAGCTGGTTTTAGAAAAGGCAGAGGAACCAGAGATCAAATTGCCAACATCTGCTGGATCGTGGAAAAAGCAAGAGAGTTCCAGAAAAATATCTATTTCTGCTCTATTGACTATGCCAAAGCCTTTGACTGTGTGGATCACAATAAACTGTGGAACATTCTTCAAGAGATGGGAATGCCAGACCACCTGACTTCCCTTTTGAGAAACCTATATGCAGGTCAGGAAGCAACTGTTAGAACTGGACATGGAACAACAGACTGGTTCCAAATAGGGAAAGGAGTATGTCAAGGCTGTATATTGTCACCGTGCTTATTTAACTTATATGCAGAGTACATCATGAACTGAAAGAAGCATCATGGGCTGGAAGAAGCACAAGCTGGAAATAAGATTTCTGGGAGAAAAAGCAATAACCTCAGATATGCAGATGACACCACCCTGATTGCAGAAAGTGAAGAGGAACTAATAAGCCTCTTCATGAAAGTGAAAGTGGAGAGTGAAAAAGTTGGCTTAGAGCTCAACATTCAGAAAACTAAGATCATGGCATCTGGTCCCATCACTTCATGGCAAATAAATGGGGAAACAGTGGAAACAGTGTCAGATTTTATTTTTTGGGGTTCCAAAATCATTGCAGATGGTGATTGCAGCCATGAAATTAAAAGACGCTTACTCCTTGGAAGGAAAGTTATGACCAACCTAGGCAGCATATTCAAAAGCAGAGACATTATTTTGCCAACAAAGGTCCGTCTAGTCAAGGCTATGGTTTTCCCAGTAGTTATGTATGGATGTGAGAGTTGGACTCTGAAGAAAGCTGAGCACTGAAGAATTGATGCTTTTGAACTGTGGTCTTGGAGAAGACTCTTGAGAGTCCCTTGGACTGCAAGGAGATTCAACCAGTCCATTCTAAAGTAGATCAGTCCTGGGTGTTCATTGGAAGGACTGATTCTAAAGCTGAAACTCTGATATTTTGGCCACGTCATGCTAAGTTTTGACTCATTGGAAAGACCTTGATGCTGGGAGGGATTGGGGGCAAGAGGAGAAGGGGATGACAGAGGATGAGATGGTTGGATGGCATCACCAACTCTATGGAGATGAGCTTGAGTGTACTCTTGGTGTTGGTGATGGACAGGGAGGCCTGGCATGCTGTGATTCATGGTCTGCAACGGGTCAGACATGACTGAGCAACTGAACTGAACTGAATACAGAAAGCACTATAGTGGCGTGAAGGAGATAATGATAATGTTGCTGTTATTATTATTCCTATTATGTTTCCATATGCAGTCATAAATTAGAACACATAATTTGATCTGACATATGAATCCAACTATGAGATATTTTGGCAGCAAACTATTTAACTATTCTCAAATTATTCTGCAAGATCAGAATCATTTCAATGTCAGGGAGAGATTTCTTAGACTTCTTATCTACATTTAAAAAACCCCAAGGTAAACACTTAAATAAATAAGTAAAACAAAAACAATACTTATAGCAGTGTCATGGAAAATCAAAGCCAAGCATCTTTTTTTATCTTTACTTTGTGTGTTTAAAAAAAATAAATGTTTTCTGAATTCTTTGACATGATGAGAATCTTCCAGATTGTTTTATACTGTGATTTCAAAACTTTTTTTTTTAAAGTATAAGATATTTTCTCTGGTAAGATTTCTGTAATTCTGTGCCATAGGGTATGGTATAATTAAGTTTAAAAAAACAAACAAACAAGTAAACAATTAGGAGGAGTTCAGCTGTGCTTAAGGAAAAAAATCAATCTATTACTGAGAAAAAGACATTCATGAGGAAGAAAACAATTAATAAAGTGACTGAAGTGCCCTAGGGAAATATTAGCTTATAATGACTTCTTGTGCAGCCAGCCAAAACAGGCAACTGATGCAGTGACAGACTTTACAGGAAACATTAAAAGGCCCAGATGGCTCAAGTTTACATGTTTACAGAGTAGTTGGGAAAGGTAGTTAATTCTGTGAGTGCCACTCAGTTAACTAGAAGAATTTTAGTTCTGAGGACAAAAACAAAGTTGAAAAGGGTGGGTCAGGAAGGAAAAGATGAAGAGAAAGGAGAATAGTGAAAATAAGATAAAAAGATGCGGAGACTGAAATGAAAATGGAGAAGATAAGAAAGTAAAGTGAATATAGGAAAGAGAATGAGGGGAGAAGGGAGGTGAAAATAACAGAAAGACCCAAGAAAACACTCATAAAAATGCCTTGATTCTCTCATAACTAATGCCTCATTTTAATTTTTTGCTATGTTGAAAGTAAGTGGTTTGAGGAAAAAGGGAAAGGAAATATTTTAAGCAGGTTCAACTCTGCACTATTGCATTGGGTAAGGCATACTTGGTATTTTGATAATGAATTTGTCTATTTGCCTTACAACGATTACTTTTATGGTACAGTTAGAATCGGTTAGAATAGCTTCTAAGAATATCTTCCCTGGTGGCTCAGATGGTAAAGTGTCTCTCTGCAATGCAGGAGACCCGGGTTTGATCCCTGGGTTGGGAAGATCCACTGGAGGAGGAAATGGCAGTCCACTCTGGTACTCAACTGGAAAATCCCATAGACGGAGGAGCCTGGTAGTCTATGGTCCATGGGGTTGCCAAAAGTAGGACATGACTGAGCAACTTCACTTTTAGAATAGCTTTGGGATTCATCTACAATATGGTTTGCTAAGATTCTGTGACAAAAGCAATAAAAAAAAAAATTGCACTCTCAAGAAAAAGTGATTATGGAGAGTTACATTAGCTTGTTTACACAATGGTTTCTCTGATTGGAATAAAATTAATTCTCAAAAAATGAAGTGAGCAAACATAGACTTTGAGTAGGAGGTAGAAGAATAAATCTGGTATTTATAGTAAATATTATAAATTATAATACCATAATAATGACATGCGTTTGTACATGCTCAGTTGCTTCAGTTGTGTCCAACTCTTTGCAACCTTATGGACTATATCTCACCCCCAGCCCTCCGTCCCCCCGCCCCCCGCCCCCGCCAGGCTCCTCAATCATGGGTTTCTCCAGGCAAGAATACTGGAGTGGGTTGCCATGCCCTGCTTCAAGGGATCTTTACCACCCAGGGATCAAATCAGTGTCCAATGCATTACAGGCAGTTTCTTTAGTGCTGAGCCTCCAGGAAAGCCCAATAATGATATAAATCAGTTTAATCATCTGAATTAAGAACAGAGTTTCCCAGTAGTTACACTGTTGATATTTAGACTAGATAATTCTCTCACGGTGGCGGGGGTGGGGGTGTCCTCTGCATTATAGGACGTGCAGCATTCTTGACCTCTATCACTAGATGCCAGTAGCAAACATTTTCCTACTCCCTTACCTCACCAGAGTCATGACAATTAAAAATATCTTCAGATATTGCCAAATGTCTTCAGTGGACAGAATTGCCTCCAGTGGAGAAGCATTGTTTTAGAGGTGTTGACAAAAGTTTACCAATTCACTATATCAAGAAAAGAAAGTTGGATAGATTTAAATTGATACCATACAACTGTGCTCCCTCATTTAAGATTTTTTCAAAACATTTTCATAAATGTTATTCCTTGAGAGGAAATCAGGTCTCCCAAGATAACTGAGATACAGAAGTAAAGTGAGTGGTTGATCACATAATGTCTTGGTTCTCTTAGCAGAAGACCCTGAGACTAGGACCTTAGTGCAAGCAGTTTATTTGAGAGATGGAGTTAGGAAACTTCAGTTGAGGAAGTAAATAAAAAAAGATAGGTAACCAAAAAATTAAACAATTCATATTATGTTGAACTCGAGCTTAATCCTTCTGGGAAACTCTGAGGTCCAGTGTAAAATATGTATCTCAACATTATCTAATCTAAGGGGCAAGGGACTGAAGTATTAATATATCAATTCATACCAGTAATTAATAAGGGGCTTACCCTGGGATGAGGATGTGGTGGACATAATAATCACCCTCCCAATGATGTCCACTTCTTAATATCTGGAACATGTGAAGATGTTACTTTACATGGAAAAATGAACCTTCCACCAATGATTAAGTTGTGGATCCTGACATGTGGAGATTATCCTGAGTTATCCAGTTTGACTCAATGTAGTCCCAAGGGTCTTTAGAAGTGAAAGGAGGAGGCAGGAAATTAGAATGCGAGAAGATGTGACAACAGTGTCAGAGTTGGAGTGCTACAATGTGAGAAAAACTCATTTGTTTATCTCTGGCTTTGAAAATAAAAGGGGACCATGAGCCAGGAAATGTGGGATGAATGTGGAGAGAGCAAGAAAATGAATTCTTCCTTAAAGGCTCAAGAAAGGAATGGGGCTCTGCTAAACCCTGGATTTTAGCCCAGTGAGACCTGTTTCAGACTTCTGTCCTCAGAGTTATGTATTAATCATGCGTTTGCTTATGCCACTAAATGTGTGGTAGCTTGTTACAGAGGCAATAGAAAACTGATTTTTAAATTAGTTTTGAGTGGGAAAAGCCTACATTGCTTTGAACAATTTTAGTTAGAAATATGAATGGTAATTTGTCTGTTAGTGAGGGCTTGAAAGAAGTGATACACATGATTGAGAAAAGGCATATAATCTCAGAAAAAATACCTAAATTGTCATAGAGACTACTTACAGAGATACAAACGTTAAAGGTTTAGTTTGAAAGGCTTTAGATTGAAGTGAGGAGCATGTTTTTGAAAATTGGAGGAAAGAAACTCCTTGTTGTTATTGCAACAAAAAATTTAGCTGAATTTTGTTCTGAAGCTATGCAGAAAGCAAATTTATAAGTGATGAATTTGGAGAATTAGCTGAAGAGATTTCTAAAAAAAATGTTGAAGGTGCAACCTGGTTTCTTCTTGATGCTTATATTATAGTAAAGTGTAAGAGGAAGAAGATAGGTGGAAAGAAGAGATATTAAGCAAAAAAGGAAAGGACTTGAAGATTTGGAGAATCTCCGGTCTATCTAGATTACAAAAATGTTGCCATTCGAAGGGTCACTTCTAAGAAAGTGTGCTCTGGAGAGAAAGCCAAGAACGTGGCTAAACAGCCTTATATTAGTGCCTTGAAAGGATGAAAAGTTCAGAGCATTCAGTCACACAGAGAGCTCTTTGAAAGATTAGACATGTGACTCATGGGTTACCTCAGCTGTCTCAGTAGAAGCTAGAATAGAGATGGGATTATCTCAGAGAGATATGTCAGTCATGCAGTTCAGTTCAGTTACTCAGTCATGTCCACTGTTTGCCACCCCATGAATTGCAGCACGCCAGGCCTCCCTGTCCATCACCAACTCCTGGAATTCACCCAAATTGATGTCCATCGAGTCGGTGATGCTATCCAGCCATCTCATTCTCTGTCGTCCCCTTCTCCTCCTGCCCCCAATCCCTCCCAGCATCAGAGTCTTTTCCAATAGTCAACAGTTCGCATGAGGTGGCCAAAGTATTAGAGTTGCTGCTTTAGAATCAGTCCTTCCAATGAACACCCAGGGTTGATCTCCTTTAGAAAGGACTGGTTGGATCTCCTTGCAGTCCAAGGGACTTTCAAGAGTCTTCTCCAAGACCACAGTTCAAAAGCATCAATTCTTCAGTGCTCAGCTTTCTTCACAGTCCAACTCTCACATCCATACATGACTGCTGGAAACCATAGCCTTGACTAGACGGACCTTTGTTGGCAAAGCAATGCCTCTGCTTTTGAATATGCTGTCTAGATTGGTCATAACTTCTTTCCAAGGAGTAAGCATATTTTAATTTCATGGCTGCAATCACCATCTGCAGTGATTTTTGAGCCCCCAAAATAAAGTCTGACACTGTTTCCACTGTTTCCCCATCTACTTCCCATGAAGTGATGAGACCAGATGCCAAGATGTTAGTTTCCTGAATGTTGAGCTTTAAGCTAACTTTTTCACTCTCCTTTCTTTCACTTTCATGAAGAGGCTTCTTAGTTCCTCTTCACTTTCTGCCATAAGGGTCGTGTCATCTGCGTATCTGAGGTTACTGATATTTCTCCTGGCAATCTTGATTCCAGCTTGTGCTTCGTCTAGCCCAGCATTTCTCATGATGTACTCTGCATATAAGATAAATAAGCAGGGTGACAATATACAGCCTTGATGTACTCCTTTTCCTATTTGGAACCAGTCTGTTGTTCCATGTCCAGTTGCTTCCTGACCTGCATATAGGTTTCTCAAGAGGCAGGTCAGGTGGTCTGGTATTCCCATCTCTTTCAGAATTTTCCACAATTTATTGTGATCCACACAGTCAAAGGCTTTGGCATAGTCAATAGAGCCGAAATAGATGTTTTTCTGGAACTCTCTTGCTTTTTCCATGATCCAGCAGATGTAGGCAATTTGATCTCTGGTTCCTCTGCCTTTTCTAAAACCAGCTTGAACATCAGGAAGTTCACGGTTCACTTGTTGCTGAAGCCTGGCTTGGAGAATTTTGAACATTACTTTACTAGCATGTGAGATGAGTGCAATAGTGCGGTAGTTTGAGCATTCTTTGGCATTGCCTTTCTTTGAGATTGGAATGAAAACTGACCTTTTCCAGTCTTGTGGCCACTGCTGAGTTTTCCAAATTTGCTGGCATATTGAGTACAGCACTTTCACAGCATCATTTTTCAGGATTTGACATTGCTCAACTGGAATGCCATCACCTCCACTAGCTTTGTTCGTAGTGATGCTTTCTAAGGCCCACTTGACTTCACAGTCCAGGATGTCTGGCTCTAGATGAGTGATCACACCATCGTGATTATCTGGGTCATGAAGATCTTTTTTGTGCAGTTCTTCTGTGTATTTTTGCCACCTCTTCTTAATATCTTCTGCTTCTGTTAGATGCATACCATTTCTGTCCTTTATCGAGCCCATCTTCTCATGAAATGGTCCCTTGGTATCTCTAATTTTCTTGAAGACATCTCTAGTCTTTCCCATTCTGTTGTTTTCCTCTATTTCTTTGCATTGATCGCTGAGGAAGGCTTTCTTACCTCTCCTTGCTATTCTTTGGAACTCTGCATTCAGATGCTTATATCTTTCCCTTTCTCCTTTGCTTTTCACCTCTCTTCTTTTCACAGCTATTTGTAAGGCCTCCCCAGACAGCCATTTTGCTTGTTTGCATTTCTTTTCCATGGGGATGGTCTTGATCCCTGTCTCCTGTACAATGTCACGAACCTCATTCCATAGTTCATCAGGCACTCTATCAGATCTAGTGCCTTAAATCTATTTCTCACTTCCACTGTATAATCATAAGGAATTTGATTTAGGTCATACCTGGATGGTCTAGTAGTTTTCCCTACTTTCTTCAATTTAAGTCTGAATTTGGCAATAAGGAGTTAATGATCTCACCACAGTCAGCTCCCAGTCTTGTTTTTGCTGATTGTATAGAGCTTCTCCATCTTTGGCTGCAAAGAATATAATCAATCTGATTTTGGTGTTGACCATCTGGTGATGTCCATGTGTAGAATCTTCTCTTGTGTTGTTGGAAGAGGGTGTTTGCTATGATCAGTGTGTCCTCTTGGCAAAACTCTATTAGCCCTTGCTCTGCTTCATTCTGTATTCCAAGGCCAAATTTGCCTGTTACCCCAGGTGTTTCTTGATTTCCAAGTTTTGCATTCCAGTCCCCTATAATGAAAAAAACATCTTTTTTGTGTGTGTTAGAGAGATATGTAGTGGTGCTGCTTTTTTAATGGAATGAATTCTAGTGACATATACAGAAAATCCATAAGATTATTGAGAATTTCATACCAGCAGAAATACTGCCACCTTGGAATAAAAGGTGTAGAGAGAAGACAAAAATGAAAGAAATCTCTTTGACCTCCACAATTCTAAAGGCAATAAAAGGCTAGTAAACTACACATCTGAAAAACTGTCCTACCTTTCATGTAAAAGGAAGACTAGATCAGAGTACAGAGCCACAAAGGATTATTGGTAGGCCTTCGGACAAAAAGCCTAGCTGGCTTTTGAAATAGCTTGGCATCAATGACTCTTTTCTTTTTCCTCCCAATTCTCCCTTTTTGAACAGGAATGTATATAGTTTTTATCCTGTGCCTGTTCCACCACTGTATGCTGGGGGCAGATAACTTGTTTTCTAGTATCACAGGCCTTCAGATAGAGAAAACCTTTGTCCTATGCTGTATCATACTTAGAGTCTCACCAATATCTCATTTAGATTATGAGATTTGGAACTTCAGAGCTAATGGGGTTTAGATGAGACCTTGGACATTTAAACTGATGCTTTACATTTTAAGTTGGTTTAGACCTTAGGGATATTGTGATGAAGTGACTTTGTTCAGCTTTGGAAAATGTGAATCTTTCCAGGCCAGAGTGTGGACTGTGGTAAGCAGAAAAATGGTTCCTCAAAGATGTTTGTATCCTAATTCCTGGAACCTGTAATTATGTTACCTTACATGGAAAAGGGGGCTCTGCAGATGACTTAAGACCATTGAGATAGATATATTATCCTGAATTACCTGAGTGTGTCCACTTGAGTGTGTCAATCACAAGTGTCCTTATATGTGAAAGAAGGATGCAGGAGAGTGAATATCAGAGAAGGCGATGTAAAAAGAAGAATAGGAATCAGAGTGATACTGTATGACAAAGTCACATGATACCATGTTGGCTTTGAAGATAGAAGGGAACCATTAGCCAATGAACATGGGATGTCTCTAAAAGATAAAAAGAAAGGAACATGCATTTTTCCTTACAGCCTCCAGAAAGTAATGCAGCTTGATTTTATCCCAGTAAGACTCATTTCAGACCTTAATATGTATTTTTAAGCCACTCAATGTGTGTTAATTCATTATATATGCAATACAAAACAATAGAGGGTGGTTATTATTTCTTTAGTACTTCTGATCTGTTGTATGCTCAGGTAGAGAAATGTGCAGGTTTTGGCAGTCACAAATCAGGCTGACACACTGCAATGGAAGGAGCTACAGGATACAGAGATGGGTTCAAAGTCTGACTACAATACAACAGGTAGTAGTAGAACTAAAGCTTGAATTTTACAGTTTTTGACTCCCAATTCAGTCTGTTCTATTGATATTATACCATCAATATTAAATTAAAGCCACAACATCACTAAACCAAGGAAAAAGCTTAGTTTTTTTAAAAATTATTTTTTACTGAATGATAATTGCTTTACAGAATTTTGCTGTTTTCTTGCAAACCTCAACATGAATCAGACATAGGTATATATATATCCTCTCCCTTTTGAACCTCCCTCCCATCTCTCTCCCCATTCCACAACTCTAGGTTGATACAGAGCCCTTGTTTGAGTTTGCTAAGCCATATAGCAAATTCCCATTGACTATCTATTATATATATGGCAATGTAACTTTCCATGTTATTCTTTCCATACATCTCACCCCCACCTTCCTATGTCCATAAGTCTATTCTCTATGTCTGTTTCTCAATCGTTTCCCTGTAAATAAATTCTTCAGTAACATTTTTCTAGGTTCCATATATATGTGTTAGAACATGGTATTTATCTTTCTCTTTCTAACTTACTTCACTCTGTATAATAGGTTCTAGGTTCATCCACCTCATTAGAACAGACTCAAATGCATTCCTTTTATGGCTGAGTAATATTCCATTGTGTATATATACCATGACTTCTTTATCCATTCATCTGTCAATGGACATCTACGTTGCTTCCATGTCCTAGCCATTGTGTATAGTGCTGCAATGAACAATGGGGTATATGTCTTTTTCAATTTTGGTTTCCTCAGGGTATATGCCTAGGAGTGGGATTGTTGGGGTATATGGTGGTTTTATTCCTAGTTTTTAAAGGAATCTTCATACCGTCCATAGTGGCTGTATCAGTTTATATTCCCACAAACAGTGCAAGGGTGTTCCCTTTTCGCCACACTCTTTCCAGCATTTATTGTTGGTAGACTTTTTGATGAGGGCCGCTTTGACCAGTGTGAGGTACATTTCTTTAATAATGAGTGATGTTGAGCATCTTTTCATGTGTTTGTTAGCCATCTGTATGTCTGTTTTGGAGAAACGTCCATCTAGGTCTTTTCCCACTTTTTGATGGGGTTGTTTGTTTTTCTGGTATTGACTTGTATGAGCTGCTTGTATATTTTGGAAATTAATCCTTTGTCAGTTGTTTCATTTGCTATTATTTTCTCCCATTCTGAGGCTTGTCTTTTCACCTTGCTTATAGTTTCCTTTGCTGTGCAAAAGCTTTTAAGTTCAATCAGTTCCTATTTGTTTACTTTTGTTTTTATTTCCATTATTCTAGGATGTGGGTCATAGAGGATCTTGCTTTGATTTACGTCATCGAGTATTCTATGTTTTCCTCTAAGAGTTTTATAGTTTCTGGTCTTACATTTAGGTCTTTAATCTATTTTGGGTTTATCTTTGTGTATGGTGTTAGGAAGTGTTCTAATTTCACTCTTTTACATGTAGCTGTCAAATTTTGGTTGAAGCATTTAATCCATTTACATTTAAAGTAATTATTGATGTATATGTTTCTATTGCCATTTTCTTTGTTTTGGGTTGATTTTGTAGATTATTTTTCTTCTGTGGTATTTATTGACTGTATAAGTCCATTTAACATTTGTTGTAAAGCTGGTTTGGAGGTACTGAATTCTCTTTACTTTTGCTTTTCTGAAAAGATTTTTATTTCTCCATCAGTTTGAATGAGATCCTTGTTGGGTACAGTAATCTTGGTTGTAGATTTTTCCCCTTCAGTACTTTAAATATATCCTGCCATTCCCTACTGGCATGCAGAGTTTCTGTTGAAAGACCAGGTGTTAAGTGTATGGGATTTCCCTTGTATTTTACTTGTTGCTTCTCCCTTTCTTATAATATTCTTTCTTTGTGTTTAGTGTTTGTTACTTTGATTAGTATGTGTCTTGGCATGTTTCTCCTTGGGTTTATCCTGTATGGGACCCTTTGTGCCTCTTGGACCTGATTGGCTATTTCCTTTTCCATGTTGGGGAAATTTTCAACTATAATCTCTTCAAAAAATTTCTCATACTCTTTTTTTTTCCTCTTCTTCTTCTGAGACCCCTATAATTTGAATGTTGGTGCATTTGATATGGTCCCATAGGTCTCTGAGATTGTCCTCAGTTCTTTTCATTCTTTCTACTTTATTCTGCTCTTTCAGAAGTTATTTCCACTATTTTATCTTCCAGTTCACTGATTTGTTCTTCTGCATCAGATATTCTGCTATTGATTGCTTCTAGAGTATTTTTAATTTCAGTAATTGTGTTGTTTGTCTCTGTAAGTTTTTCTTTAATTCTTCTAGGTCTTTGTTAATTGATTCTTGCATTTTCTCCATTTTGTTTTCAAGGTTTTTGATTATCTTTACTCATTATTCTGAATTCTTTTTCAGGTCATTTCCCTATTTCCTCTTCATTTATTTGGACTTCTGTGTTTCTAGTTTGTTCCTTCATTTGTCCAGTATTTCTCTGCCTTTTCTTTCTTTTTTTTTTTTTTTTAAAGTTATTGTGTTTAAAGTCTCCTTTTCCCAAGCTTCAAGGAAAGTGGAATTTTTTCCTCAAAGAAGATTGAATTCTTTCTTCCTTTTGGTTTCTGCCCTCCTAAGATTGGTCTAATGGTTTGTGTGAGCTTTGTATAGGGTGAGATTTGTGCTGAGTTTGTGTTTGTTTGTTTTTCCTCTGATGGGCAAGGCTGAGTGGGTTGGTACTCCTGTCTTCTGATGATTGAGTTTGCAGTTTTGTTTTATTTGTTGTTTAGATGAGGCTTTTTGCACAGGGTGCTACTGGTGGTTGGTTGATGGTGGGTCTTGTATTCAAGTGGTTTCCTTTGTGTGAGTTCTCACTATTTGATGCTCCCTTGGGTTAGTTCTCTAGTAGTCTAGGGTCTTGGAATTAGTGCTCCCACTCAAAAGGCTCAGGGTTTGATCTCTGGTCAGGAATGAAGATTCCACAAACGGTTTGTTATAGCATTAAGGGAGAGTAAAACAAATATCCAAAAATGAGAAACCAAAGATGAACCCCAGACAAATGGCAATTGCAAAATCAGGCAAACAATAATTCAAATAATGGAATATACATACACACCCAATGAGCAAAGTGAAAACAGTCCAACAAAAATAAAGTACAGTAGCTTGATCTGGCAAACAAAGGAAATCAAAAATTATATTTACCAGTTAAGAACAAAACTAACTTAGGCACAAACTGGAAAACAAAACTAAAGCAAGGTGCCAAGTGGGGATTAAAACAATGATAACAAAACTAACAAATATGTTGAGAGGAAAGGAAAGAAAGAAAAAAAGAAAAAACAGATATGCAAAATTAAATAGAGGTAGATGAAGATTTATATACATTAAAGATTAACTGCAAGGGGAAAAGAACAGTAGGAAAGGCAAACAAAGGAATAACTGTAGAAAAAAATAACAGTTTAAAAAATTAAAAATAACATTATAAAAGAGAGAAAAGAGAAAAAAAAAAAAACAGAAGAAGAAAGAAAAAAGGGAACAAAAAGGAAAATTCACAGGAGTGCAAAAGCCCATGTAGAGGCAGAGGTCTATAACAACAATAGAAAATGTGACTGAATATATACATATACATATACACCCATAAGAAAAATCAAAACAGTCCAACAAAAATTAAGTACAATAGATTGACCTGGAGAACAAAGGAAACAAAAAATTATATCTACCAGAACAAAACCAATTAGAGCACAAACTGGAAAACAAAACTAAAGTAAGGTGCCAATTGGGGCATAAAGCAATGAAAATAAAACTAACAAATATGTTGACAGGGAAGGAGAGAAAGAATAGATATGCAAAATTAAATAGAGGTAGATAAAGAAAATTTATATATGTTAAAGATTAACTGCAAGGGGAAAAGAATAGTAGGAAAAGCAAGCAAAGGAATAGATGTACAAAAAAATAATACTATGTTTAAAAATTAACATTAAAAAAAGTAAAAAAAAAAAAGTAAAAAAAAAAAAAAAAAAAAGAGGAAAACTCCACAGAACTGCAAAAGCCCAATGTAGAGGCAGAGGTTTATGACAACAATTAGAAATATGACTGCAGAAAAAGAAAAAAAATGCTTATAAGCTTAACTGGGTTTCTTAGTGCCAATAAAATCGACAACTACAACAGAGAGGGGGGAAGGGAAAAAAAAAGAAAGAAAAAATCCGAAAGAATCTACAGAACAAGTCAAAAAAATAAGAATAATAAATGTTGAGTCATTGCTGTCAGAGTCCTTTTCTGCGCTGGGAATCACAGTCCACCTTACCTCCCTAGGATGCCCTCCAACACTGTACTGATCTCTGGACCTGCTGTGGGATCTGCTCAGATTCTAATCTGGTCCTACTCCTGTATTATCTTGCCTCCAGTGTCCACAGCTATCAGAGCTAGTGCGTTTTCTTTTGTGTGAGCTCTCAATGGCCTTTTATATATTCCATAGACACAGAGTCTCCTTAGTTGATCATGTGGATTTAATTTGCTCCCTTGTACAGCTGGCAGGAAGGTTTTGGTTCTTCATCCTTAGCTACACTGCCCCTGTGTTTCAATTGTGATTTTATTTCCACCTCTACATGTGGGTCATCCACTGGGGTTGCCCTGGAGGTCGTCCAATGGGAGGAGCTTTGGAGAAAGACTAGCCAAAGAGGCCTTCTGATCACCAGCTACAAGAGGCTTGAAAAAAGACTCTGATAGGGCCATAACTCCTGCCATGGAGGCAGTTTATGTCCCTGAACACTTGACGCCACCAGGGTCCCTGCAAGCCAAGCAGCTGCACCATCTTCACGCTCAGCTCTCACTGGGGCAGAGCTGCCACAGGCTGCTCTGGAGGGCTTGGGTTTGCCCCTGTGAGGGCCAGGTGTGGGGGTGGTGCAGCTGCTTGGGTCGCAGGGATTCTGGCAGCACCAGGTACTCAGGGGGGTTGGCGGCTAGGGTAGCAGGAAATACAGTGCTCTAGAAAAGTATGGCAACCAGTACTGGCCAATATACTCCAGTATTCTTGCCTGGAGAGTCCCCTCTCTGACAGTGAAGCCTGGCATGCCACAGTCTACAGGGTCACAAAGAGTCGGACAGGACTGAAGCGACCCTGCACACATAAACATAAGATTTCTTTTCTTTTTTTTTTGGCCTGTGGCAGCTTTGCCCCAGTGAGAGCTGAGCATGAAGGTGGTACACCTGCTTGGCTTGCAGGGACCCTAGTGATGCCACATGTTCAGGGACACAGACTGCCTCCCAGCAGCAGTTATGGCTCTATCAGTTATGGCCCTATCTTTTTTTGAGCCTCTTGTAGCTGGCGATCAGAAGGCCTCTTTGGGCAGTCTATCTCCATTGCTCCACCCTTTCAGGCACTTTGAGGAGTCCCTTGCCTAGGGTTTTTCTCTGTTGTTCAGTACATCAGGCACATAGAGGGGGCCCCCCTGACTGGGATCCTACTCTGTAGATTGGCACATCAGGCACTAAAATGGGCACCCTTGGTGGGGTCTTATTCTGTAGTTCAATGCATCTGGCATTTGATTGTCCAGCCTCTTTATTGTCCAGCTGCTGATGCTGGCATGTGGAGAGAGAGAGAGAGGCTATGGTGATGGCTCCACCCCCCTACACGTGACTCAGCAGTATCGCTTTGCTACCATGGCTGCCTGGCTTTCCTCCACAGGCATTTCCTACCATGATCTCCTCCCTCACATCCCCTCAATCTGTTCCTCTGCAGTCAACAGCAGCCCTCACACTGGGATTGCTCCACAGTCCCTAAACTCCAGTTCCCAGCCACTGCCCCTTCCAGGAGACCTGTGTTCCTGCCTGGCATATGTAAGGTTGTGGCAAGGACTGTCTGATTCTCATTCCATTTAGGTTGCCACAGATCAGCTGTTTCACTCTAAGCCTTAAATGTTTCTCCTCTAACTCAGACAATTGCCCTGATGTGGGGATTGAATCCCTGCTCCTGTTCCTCCACCTGTTGAGGGCAGGTCCAGTCCTACTAGCACTCCTGTTTCCCCCCCTAGTTCCTTCATCCTACTGACTTTTGCACGGTTATATATAGTCTTTTCCACAGGTCAGGTCCTCCTGTCCACTCTCAGCTGGTGTTCTGCATGTGCTTCTGTGTCTGAAGGTGTATTTCTGATGTATCTATGGCGAGAGATGTACTCCACATCCACCTACTCCTCTGCCACCATGTTCTCCAACGCTTATTTTTTTTAATTGTATTTCAGTCAGTGTTCATTGATGGAAACTTCTTTATCTGCTTGTTCAATGGAGAAATTTAATATGAAGACTGACTGCAAAGGTGTTGAGAGAACTGAAAATGCAAAAGTAGTTGAAATAGGTCATAAATTAGCAACATCAGAAAGCTTCTTCCATCATAAGTCTGGAGCAACAAAGCAGGACTTGTGTTCTCAGAACCCAGGGGATGGGATCACAGCTGGAGCCTAGGATGATGCATATACAACTCTCTCTATATATTTCTGATGCATCAAATTATTTGCCATTGATGATCTATTCTAATGGAGGAGAGCAATGACAAGGTTAATGTAAACACTTTAAGATACTCTGTGATTAATATTTTAGTAGTCATTTTAACTCCTTAATTAGTTTCCAACAAAGAAAGGGGCATCTTTGCATTCTTGGAAGCCTTTTTTCAGCATTCTACATAGTCATTATCTATTTCTATTAAGGTTTTGAGTTTATTTGAGGAATCTAAGATGACAACTGAGATTGGTTCTCTTCCCATCCAAGAATGGTTGCTTACTTTAGCTACATTCCCATAGGGGCAGATAGATCTTGGAGAGAGACATCAGTAAAATTTGTTTCCATCAATATCTCAGCAAGTAATAGCACCATCAAATGGAGCTGAGGAGAGTTTAATGAAAAGGCTCTTTACAAATTTATAGGAGGCTGAGGAAAACTGATGGAATGGGGAAGCATGTGGGACTATTAGCATCAGATCACTGTGGACAGTGACTGCAGCCATGAAATTAAAAGACACTTGCTCCTTGGAAAGGAAGGTATAACAAACCTAGACAGTGTATTAAGAGACATCACTTTGCTGACCAAGGTCTGTATAGTCAAAGCTGTGGTTTTTCGAGTAGTCATGTACAGATGTGAGAGTCAGACCTGACTGACTCTAAAGGAGGCTGAGTGCCAAAGAATTGATGCCTTCAAATTGTGGTGCTGGAGAAGACTTTTGAGAATCCTTTGGACAGTAAAGACATCAAGCCAGTCATTCATTCATTGGAAGGACTGATGCTGAAGCTGAAGCTCCAATCCTTTCATCACCTGATGCAAAGAGCCGACTCAACTGGAAAACTCCCTAATGCTGAGTACTATTGAAGGCAAAAGAAGAGGGAAGCAGAGGATGAGATGGTTATATAGCATCACTGACTCAATAGACATCAATTTGAGCAAATTTTGGGAGATAGTGAAGGACAGGCGAGCCTGGCTTGTGGCAGTCCATGGTGCTGCAGACTTGGACAAGACTTAGTGACTAAACGACAAGACCAAAAGGGGCAAGGAGAGGGAGAAGTTACCAGAACAGGAAGGGTCCATAGCTTAGCTATGGCTGTCCGTGGGAGAGAGGCCCCCAACTGAATGTGCAACCTATGAAAGAGGAATGCAGCCACTGGCAACCAAAGTCTGAAATGAGGGAGCTGGTGGAAAACACCCTGTTTCCACTCTGTCCTCTCTCCCCTTTTCTCCCTGCCTCCTTCCTCTCTCCAGGTATCTCCTGCTTATTTAGTCCTCTGCTTTGGCCAAACCCATTGGAAACCAGCTGGCAAAGATTTCAGTTACAGTTTGTAGAGATCAGGTTTAGGAACTCAGAGAAGAATGGAAAAGGGTCTGGAGTGGTAAAAGGAGAATGTCCATGTGATAATCACCTTAAGAAACTCTTGTGTTAACTTGTGTTAACAACAATTTCTCTAACAATCAAAATAAATTTGAATTTATGATCTTTCAGAAACTAGTGAGAATTCACATATTTTGAAAAAAGAGAATAGTTTTCTATGTAACTGAAAGGATGAATAAAATTTTATTGGGGTGGGATGTTGTCACAACCTTCCTAATATAAAGATATGAAAGCACTTTGAAGGTTTTTACATGCAAATAATGGGTTTGGTAGTTTAAATGACTATTGCCCATTTTTTTTAAAAAGCAAACATGCCCCTAAAGAGCTATTAATCCTTCTTCACTTGTCCAGAGATGAAGATAATTCACCTTGCTTTAAAAAATATTCTTAAATTTTTTAAATTTTTAAATATAAATTTATTCATTTTAATTGGATGTTAATTACTTTACAATATTGTATGGCAAAAAAATATTCTTTGAATGCACTTTTTACTATCCAATTGGTTTCCCCAAACCCAGTCTGACTGGCAGGGATTTTCTGTGGTCACATGTTTGTCTCTGGTATGTCCATTATGGACATGACAAGTCATTACATAAACAAACCATGAAGGGTCTTATTTCTCACTTGATCTTGTATATTATTTCTTTTCCTTTGTGTTGGCTCTTCTGCACCTGTGTTTGAGTTAACTCTTGGCTCTGAGGACATTTGAGAGATTATTAGAATATTTAAAAAGCAATGAGTAAACGGATCTCATAATTAGTTGATTGCCTGTGTAGCCAGACAGAAGAGCTTGTTGTATTGTTACAGGAGCTCAAAAGAAGCACCCCTTTTGAGAGCCTAATAAACTTCCACCTTTTCAGGTCTGACCTGGTCATTTGGCTTTAGAGACCACAGGGTCATGCGCAGGACAAAAAGCTTCCTCTAGAATCTTTGTTGGAAGTATTTTGTTTTGAAAGGGCAAGTATTAAGCTGGAGGATTTAGTCACTGAATGAAGACTTGGGAATAGATTGGGCAGGATTGAGGGGGTGGCATTTTATTTTGTCTTTGGGGATTGAACCTCATGCTTCCTCCAGCCAGAATAACAAGGAGGAGGAGGGATGAGAAGAGGCGGGGTGCAGAGGGAAGGACAGAGAGACAGCCAGAAATATTAAAATAGATGAAGTCAATGAAATAAACATTTTTGTTTATTCCTTCATCCTTTTCCAACCCAGGAATCAAACTCGGGTCTCCTGCATTGCAGGCAGATTCTTTACCAACTGAGCTATGAGGGACACTCTAGTATTCTTGCCTGGAGAATCCCATGGACAGAGGAGCCTGTCAGGCTACAGTCCATGGGGTTGCAAGAGTCAGACACGACTTAGTGACAAAGAGACTCATCCTTTCTCATAGTTGTCTCTCTTTTTTGTGGTGCTCTTGTTGCTTCCAGAATTTCCTCTATCATAGTACAACAACAACATGCACTGTGACTGTTTGATTTCCTTCTAGGCCAGCACTTCCAATAGTTCTTTTTGTACTTGCACTGAAATTATTGAGTAGTAGAAATATGGCTAGTGTGACTGAGGGGCTGCAATTTAAATTTTAATTAATTTTAATAGCAAAAAAGACACAGATGTGTATAGTAGACTTTTGGACTCAGAGGGAGAGGGAGAGGGTGAGATGATTTAGGAGAATGGCATTGAAACATGTATAATATCATGTAAGAATCGAATTGCCAGTCTATGTCCAATGCAGGATACGGCACGCTTGGGGCTGGTACACGGGGATGACCCAGACAGATGTTGTGGGGAGGCGGGTGGGAGGGGGGTTCATGTTTGGGAACGCATGTACACCCGTGGTGGATTCATGTCAATGTTTGGCAAAACCTATACAGAATTGTAAAGTAAAATAAAAAATAAATAAATAAATAAATTAAAAAATAAATAGCCACAGGTTGCTAGTTGCTACAATTGTGAACCCCTGAGAGCTAGACTATCTGCTTTGTGAGGATAGAGACCACATAGGTCATTCCAGTGTGCCTGAATAATAGTAGGAATAATCAAGAAGTCTTTATTGTTGTAGGAAGGAAGGAAGAAAGAGAGAGAGGAAGAATGGAGTGATCTCACAAGTGGATGAGTGAAGATCAGGAATGCGAAGGATACTGAGTAGGCACCATGTATCTCTTGGGCTGGAGAAGTTATTTTCTGCTCTTTAACAATAACTTCAAAGAACTATTTCAGATTTGAGATTTTGGAGGACAGAAACTTGGTCTTAAAATGTATTAACTTTTTTTTCCCCCCTCCAAGATCTCCATTGTATCTTCTTTAAGCTTTCAGATGTAATACTGTGAGTGCTCTTTTAGAATTATCATTGAGGACTCTGGGAGGATGTCAAAGGTTACACCCAGCTGTCTGGTGGCTTAGTCAGGGGGTCCTTTGAGAAGATCAAACACCTGAGGTGAGTTGGTGGCCTTGCCCCTCATAAGCTGTGTGACATTAAGTTCTTAACCTCCCACATGTCAGTTCTACCTTCATAAGTTTTCAGGTTAAATGAGCCTATTGCTAAGTACCGTCTAGCTTAAGATTGACATTGTGAATAGGTAACAGGTACTTTAGGAAAGCAGAACCATTTAATATAACTTTATGTCTAAAAAAGCATGTTTTTAGTTATCCACTTGCCCAGGTGAAGGATTTTACAGTATGATACAGCTTTAGGTTGGATATCACTTACAGACTGACGAACTGAGGAGGATGCAATTACTTGAAAAAATAAAATCCATTATGACCAAACTTGCAGTAACATTTCTTTTTTAAACAGCAGCTGAAACTATTTTAGAAGATTTGGCTTGACTATGTAAATAAACACTGACTCATATAAGTTATTGTAACTACTGAATTCAATATTTACAATGCCAAATTTAAAGGCTTTCATTACTAATGTGTAACCTCAAAAGAAGTGTGAGTCATTTATTCTGTCTCTTTAAAAGTACAAAATGTATCCCTTGAAAGATAAGAAAATCTACTAATTAAATCTCATGCTCAAATCAATACATTTTTAAAACTTAAAGATAATTTATGCACAGTAAACAAAATTTGGACACAGAAAAAAGAAGAGAAAATTCACCAATTGTTTCTCTTCACTGTTACCTAGACCGTTGTTAATATTTTCATGTATTTTTCTGTGCATGTTGCTTTTTTATCATTTTAACTATGCAGTATATACAATATGTATATATTGTTTAGATTTTAATAATGAATTATGAAATGTTTCACATCTCCAAAAAAGTGTAGAAAGGCATAGCACATGTTTTGCTTTTACCACCCAGATTTCAGAGATAGGTTGGTCAGATATTTGTTTGAAGTCTTTTGCTTTTAAATAATAAAATCATAGGGATACAGTACCAAATTCATTCTATTCCTTCCTCTCTTTCTCTTCTAGATTTGCTTTCTGTTCTTATCCATGTTTTCCTACTTTTTCTTACAAATGTATAATTCCACAAACAATCTATAATATTGTCTTATGGGTTAAAAACTTGCATAAATGTTGACACCTGCAACTTCCATTTTTCATTCATTATAAAGTTTTGAAATGTGTCCATGTTGGTACATATACATATAGTTCATCCATTTTAACTGCTAAATGGCACTCTGTATATGAACAGCCTACAGTTACTTAACATATTTAACTGTGACAAAGATAGTTACTTGCATAATTTTTTACAATTATGACAATTTTGTAACAAACAAAATTTTATACATTATACATTTAAAAAAATGAATATGCCTGAGAACTTTTTTAGGGTAGACACATGATTGATAAATTGTTTTGTAAGAATATTTTCAAATGTGTTAGATATTGCCAGTTTACTTTCCCAAGTAATTGAACCTATTTACATCCCAGTCTAATTTTATCTTATTTTCACTAGTGATTGCTAGTTTTGGACTTTTAAACCTGGTTAATTTGACGAGTATAAGGTAGTGTCTTCTCACTTTTATAATTTGTACTTCACTATTTTACATGAAGTTGAAGAATCTTTGAGGCAGAAGATAGATGGGACCCAGGCTGAGCATCTGGAGTTTATCCCCTGTGGACTGATACTCCAAGATGAAGACAGGAGAAGCTGAACCCTTCTCAGGTAAAAGATCACATATTTCTCATTCTTGAAGTGAAGGTGATCTTCCCAGCTAAAATACTCCTTGGAGATCTATTTCACAGTCCAAGTTCGACGCATGAAACAGGGGACTCAAAGCCAGTGCACTGGGACAACCCTGAGGGATGGGATGGGAGGGAGGAAGGTGGGAGGGGGGATCAGGATGGGGGATACATGTACACCCATGGCTGATTCATGGCAATGAATGGCAAAAACCACTACAATATTGTAAATTAATTAGCCTCCAGTTAAAATTAATTAATTAATTAATTTAAAAAGAAAACCTCCTTGGAGGTCAAAAGGGGAGTTGTTGCTGCTGCTGTTGTTGTTCAGTTGCTCAGTTGTGTGTAACTCTTTGTGACCCCATGGACTGCAGCATGCCAGGCTTCCCTGTCCATCACCATCTCCCAGAGTTTGCTCTAGCTCATGTCCATTGAGTTGGTGATGCCATCAAACCATCTCATCCTCTGTTGTCCCCTTTTCCTCCTCCCTTCAGTCTTTCCCAGCATCTGGATCTTTTATAATGTGTCGGTTCTTTGCATTAGGTGGCCAAAGTATTGGAACTTCAGCTTCACAATCAGTACTTCCAATGAATATTCAAGGTTGATTTCCTCTAGAATTGACTGGTTGAATCTCCTTGCAGTCCAAGAGACTGCCTATAGAGTCTTATCCAACATCACAGTTTGAAAGCATCTTTCCTTTGGCTCTCAGGCATCTTTATGGTCCAAATCTCACATCCATACAAGACTACTGGAAAAATCAAAGCTTTGACCATATAGACCTTTGTTGGCAAAGTAGTATCTCTGCTTTTTAATACACTGTCTAGGCTTGTCATAACTTTTCTTCCAAGGAGCAGGCATCTTCTAATTTCATGGCTGCAGTCACCATCTGCAGTGATTTTGGAGCCCTCCCTCCCCAAATAAAATCTGTCACTGTTTTTATTGTTTCTTCATCTATTTGCCATGAAGTGATGGGACTGGATGCCATGATCTTAGTTTTCTGGTTATTGAGTTTTGAGCCAGCTTTTTTTTTTTTACCTTTTTCTTTCACCTTCATCAAGAGACTCTTTAGTTGCTTTTCACTTTTTGCCATACAGGTGGTGTCATCTGCATATCTGAGGTTATTAATATTTCTCCTGAAAGTCTTGATTCCAACTTGTGAGTTATCCAGCCTTGCATTTCACATGATGTACTTTGCATATAAGTTAAATAAGCAGGGTGACAATATACAATCTTGAAGTACTCCTTTCCCAACTTGGAACCAGTCTGTTGTTTCATGTCGGGTTCTAACTATTGCTTCTTTACCTGCATACTGGTTCCTCAGGAGGCAGGAAAGGTTGTCTGGTATTCCCATCTCTTTGAGAATTTTCCACAGTTGTGATCCACACAGTCAAAGACTTTAGTGTAGTCAATGAAACAGAGGTAGATGATTTTGTGGATTTCTCTTGCTTTTGTATGATCCAACAGATGTTGGCAATTATATCTCTGGTTCCTCTGCCTTCTCTAAATCCAGCTAGTACATTTGGAATTTCTCGGTTCATGTACTGTTGAAGCCTAGCTTGAAGGATTTTGAGCATTATCTTGCTAGCTTGTGAAATGAATGCAATTGATGATGTTGTTAAAGTGCTGCACTCAATATGCTAGCAAATTTGGAAAACTCAGCAGTGTCCACGGGACTGGAAAAAGTCAGCTTTCATTCCAATACCAAAAAAAGGCAATGTCAAAGAATGTTCAAGCTACTGCACAACTGCACTCATTTCACATGCTAGCAAACAATGCTCAAAATCCTCTAAGCTAGGCTTCAACAAAAAAAGGGAATAATGTCAACTTGTACATAGGCCTCTTCTCTGGAATCCGTCTTGGCTAACAGGTATGTGCACATCCACTGGAGGATCCTAAGAAGTATCAAATGCAGACTTAGAACCAGGAAAATCAAAATGATTGGCAAAAGGAAACCCAGAAAGAAATGCCCCCTGTAAGTGATTTAAACTACCACTGGGGCTCATCTCTCTATGTGTCTGCCCATGTGTCAATCCACACATACTCTAGTCTTTTTCCTTCTAATAAACATTTTACTTCTTTCATTATTTTCTGTGTTTGTGGGTATTCTTTTCTGCAAAGCCAAAAGGCCACGACCTTGTTACCAGCTAATGATCTAGTGGCTAGGATTCAATGTTCTCACTCCCCTGGCACAACAAAACTGGAATGCTGCTTCAAGCCACTGAAGACCAAGGCCACCCAAGATCATCTTCATCCTAATGTTGATCATTTGTATTTTTTCTTTCATGAAACAATTTCAGATCTTTTGTGCTTGGCTGTTTTTCTTTTCCTTATAGATCTGAAGCTGTCTTTGGACCAATTTATTATAGTTTTATGTATAATGGATACTTTTACTTATTTACCCAGTTGATCTTCATTTTCTGTTTATAGACAATGTATTAATATGAACAAAATCAAAATTTTATCAAAAGCTTGTTTCTAACTAAAGGGGCTACCCTGATGGCTCAGTGGTAAAGAATCTGCCTGCTTATGCAGGAGACATGAGTTCAATTACTCGTCTGAGAAGATGACACACACTGGACAGCAACTAAGCCCATGTGTCACAACTATTGAGCCTGTGCTCTAGAGCCCAGGAGCCACAACTAATGAACCCACATGCCACAACTACTGAAGCTTGCACACTCAAGGTCCTGTGCTCTGCGACAAAAGAAGCCACCCTATTGAGAAGCCCACACACTAGAGAATAGCCCTTGCTCACTACAACTAAAGAAAATCCATGCAGCAACACATGCAGACCCAACAGAGCCAAAAATAAACAAAATAGTAAATAAAATTATTAAAATTAGTATTATTATTAAAATTTAATTATAATTAAAACTACTATTAAAAATGAGGTGACCAAGGGATTTTATTTCACAAATATGAAATACAAACTGTGAAAAGTATATTTAAAATAAAAAATTCAGAGAAGAATCTGCACAGCTATTAAAGTCTTAGAAACAGTCCTATGTGTTATTGTAAAAGGCCAACTAATGTCACCATGTCATCATTTTACCTCCCTAGAATGTCTGTTTTTTTTTTTTTTGAAATAGAACTGATAATTCAAAAAGCATTTCTTATAGTATTATTTCTTCAGCTTGAGGTTCTCTTTGGACTCACAGACCACAGAATCTAAAGAAGTATAGAAGGTGATATAGAATTCTTCCATGGTAAACAAAATCATCTTATCAATTAGATAGTTTACCAAGGCATGGCTGTTTGTGATTAAATTCCTTTTATATCTTCCAGATATCTGAAAATCAAAGCTTATGTAGCAATGGTTATAGCTGCCCATCCTTCTTGCTGTCTCTTTTCCCACTCTACACTTGTTTTTCCTCACAGCAGCCCATAGTAAACACTCTCTTGGTTAATCCAGGGAGGCAGAGCTGGGTGATGGAAAGATGCAATGTTATGTTGAGGCAAATATGCCTGGAGTTCTTACAATCATTCAGATCTGGAATAAACTCTCACTCTTTCACTATCTAGTCTTGTTAGTGACTTCCAAATGATAGTATGAGAATTATCATGACCATCCTTCAGCTCAAATTCAGGGTCTGTTATGAGCCACCCACCATATTAGCTATGTCATCTAGGGTGTCTCATTGAATTAGTGCTCCTAGAGTAAGAAAGGCAATGCCAAAGAATGTTCAAACTAGCACACAATTGCACTCATTTCACAAGCTACCAAAGTAATATTCAAAACTCTCCAAGCTAGTCTTCAACACTATGTGAACCATGAACTTCCAGATGTTCAAGCTAGATTTAGAGAAGGTGGAGGAACCAGAGATCAAATTGCCAACACCCATTGGATAACGGAAAAAGCTAGAGAAATCCACAAAATCATCTACCTCTGCTTCATTGACTACACTAAAGCCTTTGACTGTGTGGATCATCACAAATTGTGGAAAATTCTCAAAGAGATGGGAATACCAGACCACCTTACCTGCCTCCTGGAGAACCAGTATGCAGGCCAAGAAGTAATAGTTAGAAACCGACATGAAACAACAGACTGGTCCCAAGTTGGGAAAGGAGTACTTCAAGACTGTCTATTGCCACCCTGCTTATTTAACTTATATGCAAAGTACATCATGCGAAATACTGGGCTGGATGAAGCACAAGCTGGAATCAAGATTGCCAGGAAAAATACCAATAACCTCAGATATGCAGATGACATCACCATTATGGCAGAAAGCAAAGAGGAACTAAAGAGCCTCTTGATGAAAGTTAAAGAGGAGAATGATAAAGCTGGTTTAAAACTCAACATTTAAAAAATTAAGATTATGGCATCCAGTCCCATCACTTCATGACAAATAGATGGGGAAACATGGAAACAGTGAGAGACTTTATTTTCTTGGACTTTAAAATCACTGCAGATGGTGACTGCAGCCATGAAATTAAAAGACACTTGCCCCTTGGAAGAAAAGCTATGACCAATCTAGACAGCACATTAAAAAGCAGAGACATTACTTTGCTGACAAAGGTCCATCTAGTCAAAGCTATGGTTTTTCCAGTAGTCATGTATTCATGTGAGAGTTGGACCATAAATATGGGTGAGTGCCAAATAATTGATACTTTTGGACTGCTGTTGGAGAAGACTCCAGAGAGTCCCTTGTAATGCAAAGAGATCAAACCAGTCAATCCTAATGGAAATCAATCCTGCATATTTATTGGAAGGACTGATGCTGAAGCTGAAGCACCCAATACTTTGGCCACCTGGTACGAAGAATTGACTCATTGGAAAATACCCTAATGCTGGGAAAGATTGAAAGCAGGAGGAGAAGGGCACAACAGAGGATGAGATGGTTGGGTGACATCACCAACTTGATGTACATGAGTTTGAACAATTTTCAGGAGCTGTTGGTGGACAGGGAATCCTGTCATCCTGCAGTCCATGGGGTCACAGAATTGGACATGACTGAGTGACTGAACTGAATAGTAATCAATATGGGATGGGAAAAAGACTGGACAAGATTTAAGTGGTGAAAGTCATGGAGGCAAGATCCTGGAAGGAAACTTGAAAATCAAAATGTATGCTGTGATGGACAAGCAACTCAGGAGAAATTCTGTAATGAAAGGTGAAGCCAAACACTTTTTCAGAGGCAAAAATTCTCTCTACCTCTGTAATCTTTAAAGCACACTTGTGGACTTGAGCATGGTATGAGCCACTGAAAAGTTACTTACAGCTCAAATACCACCAAGGGTAGCATTCTATTTGGGGAAGAAAATGCTTTTCTGGGACTGGCTTTTTCATGATAATGACACATAACTGTGATTTTATTATGCCAAAAGATTTCAACTGTTTTCAACTTCCAAGGATAGCATTATTTGCAACAGCTGAGTTCCAAAGAGTTTAGGTTTTAATAGCTTCAAGCATGAACACCTCTTTTAAAAAATTTACCCATTGGATATGGGAGTAATTCTAAAATATACATTTCTTTATGCTGTCTTTGTAAGCTAAACATACTTATGTAATTCAATCTTTTCTTCCTGAATCAAGAGAATCATTATACATTTTAGTTTTTATATCATGTCATTATATAGTGATGCTCTTGGGATCTATTAACATATAACCATCTATTTGGACTAGTCTGTTTGAATCCCGTGTCTGCCTTTAAAGTTTTATTCTGTTTTCTCTCTTGCTTTTATTTTTCTTTTAATGTGTTGTCAAACAAGTTACAAAAATTTATAAAGTAAAAGTAATTAGACTCTGAGTAAAGATTTAGGGAACACTCTTTAAAGTTCAAACAACTTCACTCACAGTGTGTTGAGTGCTTAGTATGTGACAGGTACTATGCTAAGAATACAAAGATGAATAAAACCTCTTCTTCCAAGGGTCTTACATGCTGGTGAATTATAACTTTCCTGTGGCTAAGAAGACTGTAATTTCTTCTTGAACTTTGAGACACCTGTTTTCATTGTTTGTCAAGCATATTTTCTGAAGTTTCTGATTCTCAGCTGTGTTTTTACAACTTGAAGTTGGTGAATATCTAAACTGCCAAGATTTGCCAAATTCTTTTCACATATTAATGGTTGTTGCATCATAGACTGAACATAAAAAATGCTGAAAGGAGTTAGCATTTGAAAGACTCTACAAGATTGTCTACAGGCATGGTGTTTAAATGTTTTACATTTATGATAAAGTCTTGAACAAAATGGTTTGTGAAGTCTAATTTTAAGCTTTATCCTCTGTTCCAAAAAAGAAAAAAACAAAGATATTATAAACAATATTACTAATATAGTACAAGAATGTAGGTATACTATGAAACAGAGAGAGAGAGTAGGGAAACTGGCAAGATGAGACTGAAGTGACAGATCCACTGTGCACCTGGTCTGGGAAGAGGCCAGGGTAGCTGGGAACTTGACCCCTGGGAGTGAATGGCTGTTGCATCAACTTGTGTTTGGGAACTGAGTTAATCTCCTTATATGAAACTGGAGGCGGTATTGGTTTTCCTCTATCATAAAAAAAGGTTCAAAAGAGGCAGGATCAGTGCTTACATTTCAGGTTTTTTAAAAAATTAATTAATTAATTTTAATTGGAGGCTAATTACTTTACAATATCGTGTGCTTTTTGCCATACATTGACATGAATCAGCCATGGGTGTACATGTGTCTCCCATGCTAAACCCCCCTCCCACATCCCTCCCCATCTTATCCCTCAGGTTTTTGTGAAGCTGTTGGTCTAAGCCTTTTGCTGGTTCAGAAAAAGTATCCTTTTGTCGGATAGGTGTCCTCAACTGTCAGTAGATGACTGTTTTAGATGTACATGTCCTGGGGAACTGGAGGAAGGCAAAGTCAAAACCATTAGCCAGAGAGAGAGAGAGAGAGAGAGAGAGAGAAGCACAATAACATCACCAACTCTTAGTTTTCCTGGGGCTTTTCCAGTTTTAGTACTGAAATTTGCATTATCTTGGACAAATCAAAAACGTTGATAACCCTACTTACTCCAAAACTTAAGATAAACCTGAAAACTAAACAGCACTTGAATCAAGTGGGCTTTATCCCACAGATACAAGGAGTCTGCAATATATGCAAATCAATCAACATGATATACCAAATTAACAAATTGAAAGATAAAAATCATACGATCATCTCAATAGAGGCAGAGAAAGTTTTTGACAAAATTCAACACCAATTTATAGTAAAAACTCCTGAGTAAGTGGCCAAAGATGGAAATTACTTCAACATAATAAAGGCCACATATGACAAACCCATAGCAAACATTATTCCCAATAGTGAAAAACTAAAATAATTTCCTGTAAGATCAGGAAAAAGACAAAGGTGTCCACTCTCACCACTATCATTCAACATACCTTTGGAAGTCCTAGCCACTGAAATCAGAGAAGAAAAAGAAATAAAGGAATTCAGGAATTGAAAAGGAGAAGTAAAATTCTCACTGTTTGCAGATGACATAATACTATACAAAGAACACCCTAAAGATGCCACCAGAAAATTACTACAGCTAATCAATGAATAAAGTCACAGTATATAAAATTAACACATAGAAATTCCTTGCATTTCTATACACTAACAATGAAAAATCACAGGAGAAATTAAGGAAACAATCCCATTCACCATTGCAACAAAAAGAATGATACCTAGGAATAAATCTACCTAAAAAGACAAAAGAGCTGTATGCAGAAAACTATAAAACTGAGGAAAGAAATCAAAGATGACACAAACAGATGGAGAGGTATACCTTGTTCTTGATCTGGAAGAATCAATATTGTGATAATGACTATAGTGCTCAAAGCAATCTACAGATGCAAAATAATCCCTAACAAACTACTAATTTCTATTTTTCACAGAACTAGAACAAAAATTTCACAATTTGTATAGAAACACAAAAGACCCCAAATAGCCAAAGCAACGTTGAGAAAGAAAAACAGAGCTGGAGGATCAACCTTCCTGACATCAGACTATACTACAAAGCAATAGTCATCAAGACAGTATGGTACTGGTACAAAACCAGAAATATAGGCCAATTGAACAAGGTAGAAAGCCCAGAGATAAGCCCATACACCTACGGGCACCTTATCTTTGACAAAAGAGGCAAGAATATACAATGGAGAAAAGATAGCCTTTTCAATAAGTGGTGCTGGGAAAATTAGACAGATACATATAAAAGAATGAAGCTATAACACTTCATAACACCATACACAGAAATAAACTAAAAGTGGATTATATATTTAAATATAAGGCCAGAAACTATAAAGCTCTTAAAGGAAAACATAAGCAAAAACATTATATCTTTGACATAAATGAGAGCAAGATCCTCTCTGACACACCTCCTAGAGTAATGGAAACAAAAATAAGCAAATGGGACCTAATTAAACTTAAAAGTTTTTGGACAGCAAAGGAAACAATAAACGAGATTAAAAGAAAACCCACAGGATAGGAGAAAAAAATTGAAAACTGAAACAACTGACAAAGGATTAATCTCCAGAGTGTATAAGCAGTTCATACAGCTCAATATAAGAAAAGCAAACAGCCCAATCAAAAAATTGGCAGAAGACCCAAACAGACGTTTCTCCAAAGAAGACATAGAGATGGCCAATAAACACATGAAAAGATGCTCGGCATCATTAATTATTCAGTTCAGTTCAGTCACTCAGTCGTGTCTGACTCTTTGCGACCCCATGAACTGCAGTACACCAGGCCTCCCTGTACAATGAGATATGACTCCACACTGATCAGAATGGCTATCATCAAAAAAATCTACAAGCAATAAATTCTGGAGAGGATGTGAGGAAAAGGGAACCTTCTTAAACTTATGGTGGGAATGTAAATTGACACAGCCTCTATGGAGAACAGTAAGGAGATTCCTTAAAAAGCTGGGAATGAAACTATCATATGATCCACTAAGGGCCATATACCTGAGAAAAGCATAATTGAAAAAAACACATGTACGCCAAAATTCATAGCAGCACTACTTACAATAGCTAGGGCATGAACCAATCTAGATGTCCATCAACAAGTGAATGGATACAGAAGTTGTGGTACATATATACAATGGAATATTACTGAGCCATAAAAAAAGAATAAATTTGAGTCAGTTCTAGTGAGGTGGATGAACCTAAAGTCTGTTGTATAGAGTTAAGTAAGTCAGAAAGAGAAAAACAAGTATAACATATTAATGCATATATATGGAATCTAGAAAAAAGGTATTGATGAACCTATTTGCAGGGGAAGAATAAAGATGCAGATAAAGAGAATGGACTTATGGACATGGTAGAGGAAGGAAAGAGTGGGATGAATAGAGAAAGTAGCCTTGACATATATACGCTACCTTGTGTAAATTAGATGGCTGGTGAAAAGTTGTTATACAACATAGAGGACCCATCCCGGCACTCTGTGATGACCTAGAGGGGTGGAATGAGGGGAGGGAGGCTTAAGAGGGAGAAGATATAATTATGGCTGATTTACATTGCTGTGTGGCAGAAACTAGCAGAACATTGCAAAGCAATGTTCCCCCAATGGAAAAATAAAAATAAAACCCACTTGGGAATAACAATACCAAAAAAAAATAGCCAACAAAATAAATAGAATAGAAATGAACTTCTAATAAATTGCAAAATGAATTTTACAATAAATAAATTTAAGGACAGTTAACAAAATTGTAAAACAAAAACAGTCAGCTATGTATGATGGCAGATGGATATGGAGAAAAATCTGTTAGAAAGTCTGGATTTGAAGGAATATACAGTCACTGAAATTTAAAAATCCGCCAGCTGCTTATTTACAATAAAAGTAGAGTTTCTGAATTGGATGATGTTACTGAGGAATTCAGGCTTCCCAGGTAGCATGTGCTAAACAATTTGCCTGCCAGTGCAGAAGACACAAAAGATATGAGTTTCAGCCCTGGCTTGGGAAGATCCCCTGGAGCAGAAAATGGCAATCAATTGAGGTATTCTTCCCTGGAAAATTCCATGGACAGAGAAGCCTGATGTGCTATAGTTCATGGAGCCACAGAGGAAGACATGACTGAGCGACTGAACACATGCTGAGGAATTCACTCATGATGCCGCGTAGACTGATACAAAGAGTATAATCCTGGAAGAGAAACTGGGACAATGGAAGACAGATTGAGAGACATTTAACATATGTAATTTTTCTAAGAGGAGAAGAGAGAGATGGTTGAGAGGAAATATTGAAATGGATTAGGGCTGAACTTTCATTACTGCCAGGAAGATATGTCTTCAAATGGAAAGGGCACACCAAGTACTGGTCAGATTAAATGGGATAAATTCAGAAAGATTAATTGAAGTGAAGTTGCAGAACATCAAGAATAAAGTGAAAAATTGAAATTGTTGCTGTTGTTTAGTCTCTAAGCCCTGTCTCACTGTTTTGTAACCCCAAGGACTGTAACCCACCAGGCTCCTCTGTCCATGGGGTTCCCAGGCAAGAATATGGGAGTGGGTTGTCATTTCCTTCTCCAGGAGATCTTCTCTACCCAGGGATCAAACCCATGCCTCCTGCATTGGGAGGAAGATTCTTTACCACTGAGCCACCAGGGAAGCCCCTAAAAGCAACATAGCAGTGTTATCAAAATGCAAACGGAAAGAAGATAAAACTAAATCGTCATTTGAAAGTATTAAATAAGCATGTTTCCAGATGTGCAAAAACTGAAACACCCACAAAAACTAAGAGACACCCACAATTTTGCACTGAAAATACTTAGAATTTTTTAAAAGCAATTATAATAAAGAAATTTATAAACTATACTGGTAAATATTATTGACCATAAAATAGTCATTAATTTTATTAGAGTATCTTGAGAGTCCCTTGGACTGCAATGAGATCCAACCAGTCCATCTTAAAGGAGACCAGTCCTGGGTGTTCGCTGGAATGACTGATGCTGAGGCTGACACTCCAATACTTTGGTCATGACCCTGATGCTGGGAGGGATTGGGGGCAGGAGGAGAAGAGGACGACAGAGGATGAGATGTCTGGATGGCATTACCGACTCGATGCACATGAGTTTGGGTGAACTCCGGGAGTTGGTGATGGACCAGGAGGCCTGGCGTGCTGTGATTCGTGGGGTCGCAAAGAGTCAGACACGACTGAGCGACTGAACTGAACTGAACTGAAAGTTCTAGATAAAAGCGACAAGGAATAGGGGAGGGGGAGTTACAGAGGAGAGCTACTCAGGTGATTGAGCCTAATACACTCAAAATATCCTTGACATTTCAACTAGCTACTCGCTTTTATTTTTATTCAGAAAGTCCTATAAAATGTAAATGCTTAACCATTACCACTTTCTCTTAAGCAAAAGAAATTTGAAAGAAAACAGATCCTTTATTAGCTGATTCCTAGTTTGGATGGGTTGCAGAATGGAATTGTGCGGAGAGAACAGGGAAAAGGATAGGAAGATGACAAGTATGAACGATTTCGGACAATCTTTAATCTTGTTGAGGTCTTCACAATGTGGTTTCAGGGTTCTACTTGATAGGTAATTTCTAGAAACCTTGGTTTACAAATATTAAAATCTTAGAATACATTTTAGCATCAAATTTAAATTCAGCTTATTTAGTATTTGGAATTATCCAAACTTTTTTGTTTTGTTTTGTTTTCCCAATGGGAATATTTGAGAATTGACTATAATAATCGTATTGCTCTTCATCCTGTTCGCGACCCCAATTGTCTCGCTGTATGTCACTGTCTGCACTGTTCACTCAACCCAGGGTAGGCAAAGCGTGAACTAAGAGGCTGGAAGAAGACTCAAGGAGTCATAGGAACTGCAGACACATTTATTCTTTCCTGGCTGGTGCAGCAACTGTAGCAGCAGACACAACATAACACAGCACAATACAACCTCTCTCCTCTTCGCTGACAAAATGGACGCAGCTGTGATGCAGCGGTAATCTCGCCGCTTTTAAGCTGGAGCTCATATATACAGAGCACAAAGTAGTTCCTGACCAAGTGAGTACCTCGTGGTGCGCATGAGCAGTGCTACAAATGCTCTCAGCTGTTACCTAGTCCTTATTTACAAAACATAGGGCAAGAGAGCCTGAACACGCCATCTTGGCTAATTTGCTCTCTCCCCACAATACTTTTCTCCAAAAACTGAAGAATCGAAAATTTAGAGAGGGCTTCTCAGGTGGTACTAGTGGTAAAGAACCCACTGACCAATGCAGGAGACTTAAGAGACAAGGGTGCTATCCTTGGGTTGGGAAGATCCCCTGCAGGAGGGCACCAACCTACTCTAGTATTCTTGCATAGAGAATGCCACGGACAGAAGAAGCTGGTGGACTACAGTCCATAAGGTCTCAAAGAGTCAGATGTGGCTGAAGTGACTTAGCACATATGCATGTACATCAGTACTAGGCAGAAGAGGTTCATTTATGCTCTCGGGTGGCCCAAACATGACTTCATGAATTTTGATGTCATCTCCATCTTTAAGCTGTTGAAAAGTTTCTGTTGTGAGTGTAGAGCTTAAATCTTTCTCTTTTCACCATACATACACAGTTTAATACTGATATAGTCTTGCATTTTTTTGCACTGTTTCTTAATCTCAAATTGCCAAATGGAATATAGTTCTTCCAAATTAGGTTTCAGACCACAGAGCTTAGGTTTTAACATTTTTTTTAAAGATGAAAGAGCAGTAGGTCCATGAAAAACCACTAAGGAAAAAGGAAGAGATCAAATAAGACAATGTTTTAAAGAAATAATTGCCTTTGCATGGCAGTTTTGAACCTCCATTGGTAAGTGGTTTCTGGTATGATACATGATTTTCCTATATGATATCCTGAATATTTACCAGACAAATTAAAGACACGTGTTAAGAAGTTAAGGTAAACCTATGAGAATGCAGTAGGGCTTGTTCATGTGTTCATCATGGGTTTATATATGTAAAATATTTGTACACATATCTATACATATATAGTATACACATACATACTCATTAAATAAAAATATATATATACATATTTACACATATATAAATGTAGTGTATATATACACACCCACTAAATAAATGTATATATAGTGGGTTGGATAAAAACTTCATTTGAATCTGTAACATCTTACGGAGAAACCTGAACAATTTTTGGCCAACCCAATATATATACATGTACACATATATACATATATGATAAATACACACACACTAATTAAATTAATGTGTATATGCACATTACCATATATATACATCTCTACATATATAACATATACATTCATGAAATAGTTATTTATGTATACATATACAGATCTCTCTCTCAGCCTTTTTCTCTCTCTCGATAGTAGTATGTTTTCCTGATTCTGTGGAAAATAAAAAAGGTAATTAAAAAATCTGTGATCTCAAAAGCTTGTTTTCTCCCTTAGTAGGAGAGAACAAGACCTATCAACATACTGCTATTTAAGCAAAATAATAGTAATTCATGATGATGATGTACTACAAGTGATGACACAGTCAGTACATGACTCAGAGCCAAAATAACAAAATAAATAAGGACATTTTTGAAAGCTATTGAAAAGAGAAAATAATGAGAATTAGAGATATTTGAGGAAGTCATGAAGGAAGAAAAGGAACTCGGTGCAAGACCTGGTGATAGCAAAAGTGTTGAATCCAAGATGGCTTTAGTGTTTGGGAAGTGAGTGAATGAGTCTGGCTACAGCAGTTGGGAGTGTGTGTTCTAAGTCACTTTTGTCGTGTGCAACTCTTTGAGACCCTATGAACTGTAGCCTACCAGGCTCCTCTGTCCATGGGATTCTTTAGGCAAAAATATTGGAGTGGGTTGCCATGTGCTCTGCCAAGGGATCTTCCTTACCCAAAGATGGAACCCTTGTCTCTTATGTCTCCTGCATTGGCAGGCTAGTGGCATTCATTACCACTATCATCATCTGGGAAGCCCATTTGGGACTGGTGAGAGTGTCATTAGAAAGGTAAGTTGTCAAGAGGTAGATGTGACAAAAGGTAAGTTGTCAAAAGGTAGAATGTCAGGAGTCTTAAATGTTGGCTAATAAGTATCTTTGAAAGTTAGCTTTAGCAGGAAAATGACCCAGTAAGGTTATGTTTAATTGGTTATGTTTAAATGATTATAGAATGGAATTATGTGGGAATGTCCAGAAGGAAGATCAATTGCAAATCATCAAAATAAGATCTTAACACAGCACATATGGAAGAAAAGAGACACATATAGATAGTTAAGGAGAGAATAGTTAACAGATCTGAGGTATTATTTTTGCCCATTATAAGATGGGTAAAACAAAAGTTGAGAGAACCATAGGTAACTATGTGACATTTTCAAACCTGAGTGAGCTGATCTTAGCAAGGAGAGATAATTAGTTTGACTCAGTAAACTACATTTTCCTATTGTAAACATTAGTGGGAAATATTTTTTGAAACTTAGGAAAGTTACCCAGTTCAATCATAAATGCCCCTTAAGGGCTTGCATGACAAGCAAGTATGCTTTGGGTAGGTTGAATGAGATTGTCAGGGTTTGTAAATCAGACATTTTGGGAGTGTATTCTGCTTTTAGAATATTTAAATGATTGGATAATATTTCTTTTGATGTATATATTTTCTTTATTTATCTGCTTCTGAACATTTTATGTTATTTCATATTTTGGCTATTGTGAATAATGCTGCAATAAACATGGGTGTGCTAAATTGGCAATAATTTCATGGATATGACATTTAAGACAGGCAACAAAGGAAAAATAAACAAGTGGAATGAACATCAAACTAAAAAGTTTCTGCACAGCAAAGAAAACAACTTACAGAGTGATAAGGCAACCTGTGGGACGGGAGAAGATATTTGTAAACCAGATATCAGATAAGGGGGTTATTATCAAAACATATAAGGAAATCCTACACCTGAATTGTAGAAAACTAAAAACTCAATTAAAACATAGGTGAAGGCCTTGAGTAGACATTTTTCAAAAGAAGACATGGAAATGGTCAAGAAGTACAGGGAAACATACTTAACGTCACTAATCATCAGGAAAATGTTAATCACAATTACAATGAAATATCAACATAACTGTTAGGATGGCTCATATCAAAATAAACAAAAGATGACACGTATTGGTGAAGATGTGGAATAATTGGAATGCTTGCATACTATTGGTGGAAATGGTATGCCCAGTATGGAAAACAGTGTAGAGCTTCCTCAAAAATTTAACAGCAGAACCACAATATGAGCAGCAATCTCACTTCTAGCTCTTCCCTCATGTGGCTTCTGAGCAATTGCGATGTGGCCTCTGCAACTGAGGAAGTGAATTTTACATTTTAATTAATATAAATTAATTTAAAGTTTTTCCAGTGCTCATGTATGGATGTGAGAGCTGGACTGTGAAGAAAGCTAAGCGCTGAAGAATTGATGCTTTTGAACTGTGGTGTTGGAGAAGACTCTTGAGAGTCCCTTCCTTGGACTGCAAGGAGACCCAACCAGTGCATCCTAAAGGAGATCAGTCCTGGGTGTTCATTGGAAGGACTGATGCTGAAGCTGAAACTCCAATACTTTGGCCACCTCATGTGAAGAGTTGACTCACTGGAAAAGACCCTGATGCTGGGAGGGATTGGGGGCAGGAGGAGAAGGGGATGACAGAGGATGAGATGGCTGGATGGCATCACCAACTCCATGCACATGAGTTTGGGTAAACTCTGGGAGTTGGTGATAGACAGGGAGGCCTGGTGTGCTGCGATTGATTCATGGGGTCGCAAAAAGTCAGACACGACTGAGCGACTGAACTGAACTGAATTTAAAGTTTAGTTTCTTGAGGGGGGTTCAGGATGGGGAAAAAAAGTAGTTTAGTTTCACACTACTAGTGGCTGCCATTTTGGATAATGCAACACTAGAGATTCTCTAGAGGAACATATTTGGCAATATGCAGCTAATTAGTTCAGGAAAAATGTCTACTTTAGCATATGTGATTGAAAGTTGAAATGTCTGTGTTAAGAGAAATTGTCATCTGTGAAAAAATTATCCACTCATTGAGTCAATAAATATTTATCACCTATTCTCTTCTAGAATTAGTGTTAGTCACAGTGCTAGAAATAGTCATGATTTTGCCCTCATGTGACTGGCAATGAGGGATGGAACTAAAACAGTTACAAGATTGCAAATTGAGATGGACACAGTAAAGCTTTCCTGAAACATTGTAATGATATTCTGACTTAGGTTGTGGATGGTGGGGAGGTGGTGGAAAAGGCTTCATGAAAAGGCAACATTTCAGCTGAGACCTTCACTATGAGGAGGAAATGGCTATGGAAAGAGTAAAGGTAGGAGTGTTCCAGAAGAGAGCAGCCTTGGTATGTCCAAAAACGTGCTGTGCTAAGGAACTGGAAAGAAGAGCTTTAGGACACATACAACTTGTGTTTGTACCTAGAGAATGCTAGTAGAGTCTAGTGTGGGCTAATATGTATGTGCTAAGTATTTCTTCAAAATAAGTTTGGAAGTAACCAGTTTTAGACATACAGCTTCCTCTTGCTCTCTTCTTTCCATGCGTATGTGTGTGTGTGTGTGTATGTGTGTGTGTGTGTATGCAGACGTGTGCTCATTCATGTCTGTTTATGAGTCCATGGGTTGTAGCCCTCCAGGCTCCTCTGTCCATGGTATTTTCCAGGCAAGAAAACTGGGGTGGGTTGAAACTTCCTACTTCAAGGGAACTTCCCAACCCAGAGATTGAATGCATGTCCCTTGTGTCTCCTGCATTGGTAGGTGGATTCTTTACCACCAGCACCACCTGGAAAGCCCGTTCTTTACCTTCTTGTTATTAAAGCCTGTAAGTTACATGCAGTATCTTGAATAATTGTTCCCAGTTTTTCACTGCCTATGTTTTATAGAATTATATGCCCAAGCCTTTGCCATGGGACATTGTAGTACTTTTCTCTAGAGTAGGTGGAGTATTAATTTACTCCATTGTCATAGTACTTGTTGGTGCTAAAGGAATGGGAGTCCATGTGATGTGTTCAGAGGATAAAAATGTGCGTTCATTATTGGTTTTATTTCTTATCCTTCTGCTATCTTCCTTGATGAGATCCTGTTCCATAAAGATGTTGGTTAACTATGAAGTGAGACTTAAATCCAACTGGAAGACTAGGCTAAGTACTGCCAACCAAAGATGAAATCGGATCAGCACCAGCCATTCTACTGGCATTAGAGTAAAACAACAACAAAAGTTTTCATATAAGCCACTGTGTTTTTGGGTTATTGTTATGTAGCATAATTGCAGTAGAAATATAACACAGAGGGATGTTCTTTATTTTCTCTAGTTGACTGGTTGAAATTTTATACTAAAATATTCTCAACTGGTCCTGAAATATTTGTTTAATTTTTTTCTTTGCTACAGGAATTTCAGGCACAATGAGAAGGGACTGAGTGTGTTTTTGAAGGGTGGTTTAAGCAATGTTACTCTTGTACCAGTTTTGCTTAGATGACATTTATCATTATTCTGATTTAATTATTTTAGAAACAGTTGAGTATAATAATGAAGGGGCTGATAGAAGGTGATGTTTTTCCTATCCTACAAGATCTCTCATTTATTTAGCAGAGACAGGAAATACACTGGGGACAATATGAGAGTTACAGCTCTTCTCAAAAAACTCTCACAGCCTAAGAGGGGATATGGGTGATTAAAACAAGCAATTAAGATAAAGAAAGATAGATATCACTCTTATAATTCTGTGAGAGGCTCTGAGCCTCACTCAGCAGTCATTTCCTCCTGACATTTTCTTCTCTTAAATAAATCCATGGAACTGGATGTTGCATTGTGAATGTTTACTGTTATTTTTTCTAATTATATTCTTTCTGAACATACTTTGGCCCCTTTCTTCAGCTCTCAGAAGCCTCACAGCCTCCTCCAATTTCTCTACTTTTGTGGGCACACACACACATGCACACAAATTTTTAAGTTGGTTGAACACTTGAGGTTTTCTTTGAGCTTAATAATTTTTATACCTTAATTCCCCCTAACTTAAGTTCCTTAATGAGATTTCAGGTTTTCTACCTCTAGGTATTGTTTCTGATAAAGAAATATGGAATCCATATTCTTTATTTAAAAAGGCCTTCCTATGATTATATTCCATTGAGTAGACTGTTATTTAATTCTGTGACATAACTAGTCAAGAGTTTGCCTCTCCCTGTTTTGCAAGAAGTTTGTGAGTTTTTGTTAATTTCTTTCTTTTGCATCAACTATATATAGATTCTTCTCTGGGGTCTAGGCATTTGAGCAAAGAAGATTTTTTATAAAACATTTTCTAAAAGCTTTATAAACCTACACATACATTCTGTTGAAAGGAAATGAAGCAAATACCTAGTAATATCCTGTTGATTGTAAGCTGATGATGGAAGAAAGGAAATTAGTAAAGCGAAGTAATTTCTTAACTATTTTTAGTTTTTAGCAGGACCCCTTAAGGGGATCTCTGTTGTGTTATCTTCAGAGTGGAGTGGAGCAAGGACAACTGCAGGAGTCAGGAATAGATATCAGAGGCTTGGATACTTTGTATGTGAAACCATCTGATTTCTGTGTCATCTTTAATCATGATAGGAGTAGATCTTACAAAGGAATGGTCTAGAGAGGCAAGAATGGACCTATTTATTCTCATAATGGGTGTATAGTTGGATCTTACTTTTGTACCCATTTTGATAATCTCTGTCTTTTAATTGAGTGTTAACTCATTCACATTAAGAGAGATTAGCAATATTATTTTATTCAATATATACTATCTTGTTTTAAAATGTATTTATTTTCTATTATGTTGAACATTTTGCATGATTTGCATTTTGTTTCTATTAACTTCTGAATTTATTTTCAAGTAGTATTGTCATTTCATATGTAGCGTGAGGACCTAATAATAGTATTTCACCTGTTCCTCCTCCCATTTTTCATGCCATTATTGTCATATATTTTACTTTACATATGTGAAATTGCACATAACATTGTTACTATTTTTGCATTAGGAAGTTTTCTTTTATCGTAATTACAAATAAGAAAAAGATGATTTACCTTCATTTATTCCATTTCTAGTGCTTTTTCTTCCTTTATTTAGACCAGATTTTTGACTGATATCATATTCGTTCAGACTAAAGAACATCCTATAGTAGTTTTCATAGAGTAGATTTGATATCAATGAATCCTTTAGTTTTGTTTGTCTGAAATTTTTTTTTTTCTCTAGTTTTTGAAATATGTTTTTGCTGGGTATAGAATTCTGGCTTACTGGGCTTTATTTCCCTTTCAGCACTTTAAAGATGCCACTCCACTGTCTTCTTGCTTGTTTGGTTTCTAATAAGAACTTTTATCCTTATTCTTTTGTAAATAATAATTCCTCTGATTTTTTCCTCTGGTTGCCTTTAAGATTTTTTATTTACTGAACTTAGAAATTTGAATATGATTTTCTAACTCAGTGTGTGCATGTGTGTCACACACACAGTGTTATTTATCTTGCTTGCTGTTCTTTGAACTTCTTGGACCTATATTACTTCTCTGATCTATATCACTATGGAAAATTCTCAGGTATTATTTTCTCAATTTTTTTTAAACTGAAAATTTACACTGTATTTGGACTAGTATTGATGCCAAATATCTAGTAGAAACAAATATAAATACTTTCTGGAAGAAAGCCAATTTATTAGGTCCACCAAGTAAATACTTCTAATATGAAGTTCCTTGGAGCATGAATTTCACATCAAAAATTACCAAACCCCTGAGGGAAAAAACCACTACCATGAGGGGAGTCAGATGAGCAACTGTGGTATCAGAAGTTTAAACAGAAACAGGGAAATAGTCAGACATAGACCGTAACATAAGTAGTTAATATGTTTGTTATGGTGTGAATATTTGTGATACCCCAAATTTCAGATGTTCAAATCCAAGGCAATGATATTAGGAGGTAGAGCCATTGAGAGGTGATCAATTCATGAGGGAGGAGACCTCATGAAGGGGATTAGTGCTCTCAGAGAGATAATTTATTCTTTGTATGATGTATTCTTTGTGTGTAAGATAGTTTATTCTTTGTGTAAGACCTCATGAAGGGGATTAGTGCTCTCAGAGAGAGAGTTTATTCTTTGTGTGATGTAAGGTAGAATGGTGTCTAAAAAGTAGGTTCTTACCAGATACAGAATCGTTGGCACCAATATCTTGAACTTCTCAGCCTTGAAAACTATGAAAAAATAAATATGTTCTTCTAAGTCACCCAGTTTATAGTATTTTTGTTATAGCAACCTGAACAAACCAAATCAATATTTAAATAAATAAGGCAGGGTATTATAAATATAACTAAAACATAAAGAATGAGGGCAAGAGACTATTGAAATGATCAGGCAAAGTTTTCAACTAAACTCAATTGAAAATATAATAAAATGGAAATATATTGTTAAACAAGTCATGCATTGTTGTTGAAAAATGAATAAGCCAAAAATCTAAAAATGAGTAAATTACATACACACACATATATTTCCCAAATAATAATATATGTGATTAGGAAAAAAAAAAGGAGTAAAGAAAGAGAATACCTGACATACTTATAAATGAACTCTGGAAGAGAAAAATACAAAATAATGGAAGAAAGACAATATTTAAAGGGATAATGGCTAAGTATTTTCCAGACTGGATGTATGTCATGAATCCTGAGTTTCAAGAAGCCTAACAAATCTCAAACAGGATAAATAAAAAGCAAGATATACTTAGCAAAGTCGCTGTAAAACTATAGGGCCGAAGAAAAAAATATTATTTTAAAAGCTGCCAGAAGAAAAAGAAATTACTTACAAATGGCAAAAATAAAATTGAAATCTGACCTATTGACAGCAATAATATAAAGCAGAAGATAATTAAACATTATCTTTAACCTTCTTTGAGAGAACTTATCTTTAACCTTCTTTGAGAGAACTAATGTCAACTTAAAATTCATTATTCTAAAAGTCTACCTCTCAATCCTAAAGGAAATCAACCCTGAATATTCTTTGGAAGGATTGATGCTGAAGCTGAAGCTCCAATACTTTGGCCACTTGAGAAGAGGAGTCAACTCATTGGAAAAGGCCCTGATGCTGGGAAAGATTGAAGGCAAAAAAGAGAAGGGAGCAGCAGATGATGAGATGGTTAGATAGCATCACCAACTCAATGGACATGAATTTGAGCAAACTCCAGGATATAGTAATATACAGAGAAGCATGGCCTGCTGCAGTACATGGGGACACAAAGAATGGACACGACTTAGTGACTGAAGAACGACAACCTTTCAAGGACAAAGGAAAATATATTAACTTATAGATTAAGGTAATTCTTAAGGAATTTCTAAGATATGTATTTCCAAAAAAGAAGAAAAAGAGAGAGAGAGAGAGAGAAAGTGATTTCAAATAGAAGCTCCTGAGGTGCAAGAAATTATAAGCGAAAAATATGGCATGCATGTTAATCTAGGAAAAATAATATCTTAGTTATAATCAAGAGAATAATGATCTGTTCTTACTTTGCTTTCATATTGATTTAATTTTACATTGTGTTGTGTTAAATCCCTTGATTGAAGTTCTTTAGGACAGCCATTAAAGAGAAAATGCAAGAGAGATAAAAGTAGAATGGGAAAAATTAATAGTAAAAAAGTAAGAAAACAGATTCCTGGGTTGGGAAGATCCCCTGGAGAAGGAAGTGGCAACCTACTCAAGTATTCTTGCCTGGAAAATCCCATGGACAGAGGAGCCTGGTGGACTACAGCCCATGGGGTTGCAAAGAGTTAAACACGACTGCACAACTAACACACACACACACACACACACACACACAAGAAAACAGAGGAAAGAGAAAAAATATATCACAAAATAAACAATGTTAATGAATCCAAACAGATCAGTAGCCATTTCAAAAATAATAGATCATATAAAAAATAGAACCCAGCAATATATTGCTTGTATGTCATATAATTAAAATGTAAAGGCATCTGGATGAAAAAAGGTGTATCCAATCCTAAAGAAAGGCAATCCAAAGCATGCTCAAACTACCACACAATTGCACTCTTCTCACATGCTAGTAAAGAAATGCTCAAAATTCTCCAAGCCAGGCTTCAGTAATGAGTGAACCGTGAACTTCAATTAACCTCCAATTAAACTCTGGAGGAGAACATAGGCAAAACACTCTCTGACATAAATCACAGTAGGATCCTCTATGATTCACCTCCTAGAATACTGGAAATAAAAGCAAAAATAAACAAAAGGGATCTAATTAAAATTAAAAGATTCTGCACAACAAAGGAAACCATAAGCATGGTGAAAAGACAGTCTTCGGAATGGGAGAAAATAATAGCAAATGAAGCAACTGACAAACAACTAATCTCAAAAATATACAAGCAACTTATGCAGCTCAATTCCAGAAAAATAAATGATCCAATAAAAAAAATGGGACAAAGAACTAAATAGACATTTCTCCAAAGAAGACAAACAGATGGCTAACAAACACATGAAAAGATGCTCAACATCACTCATTATCAGAGAAATGCAAATCAAAACCACAATGAGGTACCATTTCACATCAGTCAGAATGGCTGTGATCCAAAAGTCTACTAGCAATAAATTCTGGAGAGGGTGTGGGGAAAAGGGAACCCTCTTACACTGTTGGTGGGAATGCAAACTAGTACAGCCACTATGGAGAACAGTAGGGAGATTCCTTAAAACACTGAAAATAGAAGTGCCTTATGACCCAGCAATCCCACTGCTGGGCATACACACTGAGGAAACCAGAATTCAAAGAGACATGTGTACCCCAATGTTCATCACAGCACTGTTTATAATAGCCAGGACATGGAAGCAACCTAGATGTCCATCAGCAGATGAATGGATAAGAAAGCTGTGGTACATATACACAATGGAGTATTACTCAGCCATTGAAAAGAATACATTTGAATCAGTTCTAATAAGGTAGATGAAACTGGAGCTGATTATACAGAGTGAAGTAAGCCAGAAAGAAAAACACCAATACAGTATATTAACACATACATATGGAATTTAGAAAGATGGTAATGATAAACTTGTATGCGAGACAGCAAAATAGACACAGATGTACAGAACAGTTGTTTGGACTCTGTGGGAGAGGGAAAGGGTGGAATGATTTGGGAGAATGGCATTGAAACATATGTAATATCATAAGAAATGAATTGCCAGTCTAGGTTCAATGAAGGATACAGGATGCTTGAGGCTGGTGCACTGGGATGATCCAGAGAGATGGTATGGGGAGGGAGGTGGGAGGGGGGTTCAGGATTGGGAACATGTGTACACCCGTGGTGGATTCATGTTGATGTATGGCAAAACCAATACAGTATTGTAAAGTAAAATAAAGTAAAAAAAAATTTATATTAAGAAAATAAATAAGAAGAATAAAGAGAAAATTTTTTTAAAAAGGGGGAGAGGCACCAGAGATCAAATTGCCAACATCTGCTGGATCATCAAAAAAGCAAGAGAGTTCCAGGAAAACATCCATTTCTGCTTTATTGACTATGCCAAAGTCTTTGATTGTGTGGATCACAACAAACTCTGGAAAATTCTGAAAGAGATGGGAATACCCGACCACCTTACCTACCTCTTGAGAAATCCTTGTGCAGGTCAGGAAACAACAGTTAGAACTGGACATGAAACAACCGACTGGTTCCAAATAGGAAAATGTGTATGTCAAGGCTGTATATTGTCACCCTGCTTATTTAACTTATACACAGAGGACATCATGAGAAACGCTGGGCTGGAAGAAGCACAAGCTAGAATCAAGATTGCCAGGAGAAATATCAATAACCTCAGATATGCAGATGACACCACCCTTATGGCAGAAAATGAAGAGGAGCTAAAGAGCCTCTTGATGAAAGTGAAAGAAGAGAGTGAAAAGTTGGCTTAAAGCTCAACATTCAGAAAACTAAGATCATGGCATCTGGTCCCATCACTGCATGTTAAATAGATGGGTAACAGTGGAAACAGTGACTGACTTTATTTTGGGGGGCTCCAAAATCACTGCATGTGGTGATTGCAGCCATGAAATTAAAAGATGCTTGCTCCTTGGAAGGAAAGTTATGACCACCTAGACAGCATATTTAAAAACAGAGAAATTGTTTTGTCAACAAAGGTCCATCTAGTCAAGGCTATGGTTTTTCCAGTAGTCATGTATGGATGTGAGAGTTGGACTATCAAGAAAGCTGAGTGCTGAAGAATTGATGCTTTTGAACTATGGTGTTGGAGAAGACTCTTGAAAGTCCCTTGGACTGCAAGGAGATCCAATCATTCCATCCTAAAAGAGATCAGTCCTCAGTGTTCATTGGAAGGACTGATGTTCAAGTTGAAATTCCAATTTTTTGTCCACCTGATGCAAAGAGCTGACTTATCTGAAAAGACCCCGATGCTGGGAAAGATTGAGGGCAGGAGGAGAAGGGGACGACAGAGGATATGATTGGATGGCATCACCGACTCAATGATCATGAGTTTGGATGAATTCTGGTAGTTGGCGATGAACAGGGAGGACTGGTGTGCTGCAGTTCATGGGGTCGCAAAGAGTCAAGCATGACTGAGCGACTGAATGGAACTGAACTGAGGTAAATACTAAGAAAAATCAATTGGGCAAGTATAGTAACAGAAAAAAAAAAAAGTAAATAAATTGCATGAAAATTGGAAAGGAAGAACCAAATCTTATCACTACAAGAAAATACAAAATAAACAATAGAAAATGCTTAGAATTAATAAGAACTTAACAAAGACATTGGATGTCAAGTTGATATACAAAAGTAATTAGCATTTCTACATGTTTGCAGAAAATAAAGTGAAATTCAGAAAAGTAACTTATCATAGCAGTTCTTTTATCTATCATCTGTCTATTTATCTAGGTCTTTCATCAATCTACAGAAATTAAAATTAAATCTAAATTTAATGTAAAATCTTTTGAACAAAATTATAAAATTTTAGTGAAAGACATTAAAAGAAGAATAAAATAAAGAACTATCATGCTCTTGGAAGGGAATATTTAATGTTTTTAATATGTCAAGTCTCTCCAAAATTATCTGCAGATACTATACACTTCTAATGAAAACACAAACACATAATTTTTGGAATTTTACAAGCTGTTTCTAAATTTTATATGGAAGAGTAAAGGGCCAAAAATAGACAAGAGACTTGAAGAATATAAATAAGGTGAGAGTGGGTGTAGAAGTGAATGGCCCTTCAATATATCAAGATTTATTATAAAACTGCATAATTTTGACACAGTGGTATGGTACAAATGTAAACAAGAGGAAAAAGTGAAGAGAGTGGAGAACAATTCATGTAAAGCCCTATACATAACAGGGATGGCAATGGAGATAAGTGGGGAAAGTATCAATTATTCACTGAAAGCTGCTGAGGCAATTGATTATCCATAAGAAAAACAAAATGAAATTGTATCCTTACACTATGCACAACTTTATTTTCTTATGCCTCTTACTATTCCCCCCAGTGGCTCAGCAGATAAAGAATCTCCTTGCAATACAGGAGACAGGAGATGCAAGTTCAATCTCTGGGTCGGGAAGATCCCCCGGAGAAGAAAACGGCAACCCACTCCAATATCCTTGCCTGAAAAATCCCATGGACAGAGAAGCTTGGCAGGCTACAGTCCAATGGGTTGCAAAGAGTCGGGATGTGACTAAGCAACCGCACATGTACACACAATACTTATCAAGGGTTTTCTTCTATTACAGTGACCACTGGGGCTACAGGACAGGGGCTTTCTCTAGTGACTCATTGTGGAAAAGCCCTAAACAGAGAAACTTCTAAAAGCTAAGAGATACCAAGCTGATTCAGCTCTTCAGTAATTTAGCAGTAGGTTGTCACATACAGAGCATATATAAATAAATGCTGGATTCAATTCCCTGGTGAGTCTAACATTTTGGAATTCTAGTCACTTCTAAGTACATTTCCTTTCCTTTATGAAAAGGTTAAGTGCTAATGTGGTTGCCGGTTTGCCAAGAGAAATCTGGCAAGTCTTACAAGTACATATGTAAATTGTAATTAATTTCTTAATGTAGAGCTATACAATTCACTACTGTGAAAATAATACTTAGCTACAAAGCTGTCCTACATTCTTTTACTAATTAGTATTGACTGGAGTTGGAGGAGGGATTTTTTCTGACCTGATTGATGAATTCAAGTGACAGATTTTGTTTTGTTGAAGGCTGACTTTTTCTCAGAGAAGGTAAAAAAAAAAAAAAAAATTAACTGGTCTAAGCTATGCAGCAGAGCTCACAAGCTCTTTTTGATTATAGAGCAAGGCATTTCAAATGTGTGGAGACAATTTCATAGTTGATGGAAACACCCAATGAGAGGAAGGGCCACATTCCTGATAAGCCACATCTTTGTGGGCTCCATCTGTCTAACATTAGGGAATTTTATTAAGAGATCTAGATAAGAGTTAAGTAATGGATGAGAATTGTCACTTTTATCATTAGAAAACACTTGTACAAACAAAGTACATGATGCATTTCACAAATATTCTGTGCAACTTTTCACATCAGTCAGTCAGTTCAGTAGCTCAGTCATGTCTGACTCTTTGCGATCCCATGGACTGAGGCATGCCAGACCTGCCTGCCCATCACCAACTCCCAGAGCTTACTCAAACTCATGTGCATTGAGTCTGTGATGCCATCCAATCATCTCATCCTCTATCATCCCCTTCTCCTCTTACCTTCAAACTTCCCCAGCATCAAGGTCTTTTCAGATGGGTCAGTTCACATCACGAAGCCAAAATATTGAAGCTTCAGCTTCACTGTCAGTTCTTCCAATGAATATTCACGGCTGATTTCCTTTAGGATAGAATGGTTGGATCTCTTTGCTGTCTGAGGGACTCTAAGGAGTCTTCTCCAACACCAAGTTTCAAAAGCATCAATTCTTTGGTGCTCAGCTTTCTTTACAGTACAAGTCTCACATCCATATGTCACTACAGGAAAAACCATAGCTTTGACTAGATGGACCTTTGTCAGCAAAGTAATCTCTGCTTTTTAATATGCTGTCTAGGTTGGTCATAACTTTTCTTCCAAGCAGCAAGCATCTTTTAATTTCATGTCTACAATCACCACATGCAGTGATTTTGGAGACCCCCCCCCAAACACACAAAAAAAGTCTGTCAGTTTCCACTGTTTCCCCATCTATTTGCCATGAAGTGATGGGACCAGATGCCAAGATGTTAGTTTTCTGAATGTTGAGCTTTAAGCTAACTTTTTCACTCTCTTCTTTCACTTTCATCAAGAGGCTTTTTAGTTCTTTTCCACTTTCTGCCATAAGGGTAGTGCCATCTGTGTATCTGAGATTATTGATATTTCTCCTGGCAATCTTGATACCAGCTTGTGTTTCTTCCACCCCAGCATTTCTCGTGATGTGTTCTGCATGTAGGTTAAATAAGCAGGGTGACAATATACAGCCTTGATGTACTCCTTTTCCTATTTGGAACCAGTCTGTTGTTCCATGTCCAGTTCTAACTGTTGCTTCCTAACCTGCATACAAATTTCTCAGCAGACAGGTCAGGTGGTCTGGTATTTCCATCTCTTTAAGAACTTTCCAGAGTTTGTTGTGATCCACACAGTCAAAGGCATTGGTGTAGTCAATAAAGCAGAAGTAGATGTTTTTCTGGAACTCTCTTGCTTTTTTTGATGATCCAACGAGTGTTAGCAATTTGATCTCTGGTTCCTTTGCCTTTTCTAAAGCCAGCTTGAACTTCTGGACATTCATAGTTCATGTACTGTTGAAACTTGGCTTGGAGAATTTTGAGCTTTACTTTACTAGCTTGTGAGATGAGTGCAATTGTGTGGTAGTTTGGGCATTCTTTGGCATTGCCTTTCTTTGGGACTGGAATGAAAACTGACCTTTTCCAGTCCTGTAGCCACTGCTGAGTTTTCCAAATTTACTGGCATATTGAGTGCAGCACTTTCACAGCATCATCTTTCAGGATTTGAAATACCTCAACTGAAATTCTATCACCTCCACTAGCTTTGTTCATAGTGATGCTTCCTAAGGCCCACTTGACTTTGCATTCTAACGTCTGGCTCTAGGTGGGTGACACACCATCATGATTATCTGGGTTGTGAAGATCTTTTTTGTATAGTACTTCTGTATATTCTTGCCACCTCTTCTTAATATCTTCTGCTTCTCTTAGGTCCATATCATTTCTGTCCTTTACTGAGCCCATCTTTGCATGAAATGTTCCCTTGGTATCTCTAATTTTCTTGAAGAGACCTCTAGTCTTTCCCATTTTATTGTTTTCCTCTATCTTTTTGCATTGATCCCTTATACTTTTCATGTACTGTGGGCCTAATGTACATGATATACAAATATATTTCCTGAAACATTTTTATTGCATCTACATTTTAGTTATAATTAGAAAGCCTTTCTCTGCTGGCAAGTTATAGACAAATCCACCTTTTTTTTTTTTTCCAAAACATGTATGATTTAATTTTTCTTTATGATTATCTACTGAATAGTAGTTTATTCTAATATATAGTCTAGTATAGGTATTTAATTTAGTATTTTTTTTTCAAATGAGTTGTTCCAACACCATTTATCAAAAGTTTACGTTTGCCCTAGTGTTTTAAGAGCAATCTTTATCTTGTATTAAAATTCTATGGTTATTTGATTTATTTCTGGACTGTATATTCTAGTCCATTTTATTTTTCTCTTCCATTATTTATGGTGTTTCCCTAAAAAATGCCCAATTAATGCCCCATTCAAGAATCATTGTGAGGTCTGGAATTCTGCATTTTAGATGAGATGTGGTAATTTTCATGGCCACATAGTTGTCTTCCAACTTCTTCAGGTATTTTAACAAAGTTTCTCATGATGTCAAGAAGATAAATTGTCAAGAAGTACAAAATGACAGGTTGTGATCAGCAATTATGGTATGAGAGGAATGGTGGACCTCAGCCCTCATAATAGTGTACCTACAGGCTTTATTTAGAAAAATGTACATCATTTCAGACAAAATAGTCTGAGTTCCAGTACAAGATGTTAGTGGTTGTGGTGGTTTAGTCGCCAAGTTTTGCAACCTCATGGACTGTAGCCTGCCATGGATCCCATCCTCTGTCCAAGGGATTTTCCAGGCAAGCATACTGGGATTCTTCGGGTCATCTTCCCGACCCAGAGTTTGAACCTGTATTTCCTGCAATGAAGGTGGATTCTTTACCACTGAACCACTAGGGATTCCCACAAGATGATGGGTTACATGCAAATATGCTGTCTTTTTTGCTAAACCTATTTAAAATGGCAGTGAAAATTAAGGAATAAATTCATAAAATTGTTGAGAGTACTTGGAGAAGGATGTAGAAAGACGTAAGAAAACCAAAGTTTTGATTAATATTTGGGAGACAGAAGATCATGTGGTATCTATTTTGTTATCTTTTGCTGCATTACAAATTACTCTAAACTTTAGTAGATTAAAACAACAAAAATCATTTACTATTTCACATGTTTTCTTTGGATAAGGAACTTGATAGCTGCTTAGCTGGGTGATTTTGGCTCAGGGTCTCTCAAGAAGCTGCAGTCAAGGTGTCAAGTGGAATTAATTGGGGCTGGAATACTTACCTCTAAGATGGCTCATTCATGTGTCTGGCAGGCTAGTTCTAGCTATTGGAAGACCTCAGTTTCTCCCCCAAAGCTCTGGAAAACAATCAACTTACTTGACATTGCACTGTAGGAGTGATAAAACTGACAAATAATGAAAACTGACAGATGGAGAGGGAAAGCAGTGTAGTGGAAATAAAAATGCTGAAAAATGAATATTATTAAAAAGCAAGTAAGTAAATTATAATAACAATTGGAAGGTGAAAGAGAGACAAAATGTCATATCCATAGAATTGAATGCTACTACTCAGTGAAAAGGAAAGGGCTGTTGACACATGCTACATTAAGGATTAGCCTCAGAAGCATTCTGTGGTATCATTAAAAAAAAAAAAAAGATGCAAATGAAGTTATGTACAAAACTGAAACAGACTCACAGATTTTGAAAGAATTTATGGTTACCAAAGGGGAAACATGGGATGGTGGAGGGATAAATTAGGAATTTGGGATTACTATGGACACATTAATATATATATAATAGAATAGATAACCAACAAGGACATATTGTATTGCACAGGGACCTCTATTCTATATTCTGTAATAACATATATGAGTAAAGAATCTGTAAAAGAATGAAACTATGTATATGTGTAACTGAATCACTTTGTTATACACCTGAAACTAACACAACATTATAAATCAACTCTACTCCAATAAAAAAATATGTAAAATAAAAGAAGCCAGGCACAATTGTCACATTGTATGATCTTGTTTATATGCAATGTCCCCAAAAGGCAACAACAAAAATAAAGACAATATTGGGTTAGTGGTTGCCAGAACCTGAGGTGGGATTAGGTATTAACTATAAATGGGCATGAGGATCCTATTGGGGGAGAGGAAATGTTATAAAACTGACCTACACTGAAGGTTTCACCACTTGGTAAATTTAATAAAAATTATTGAATTGTGTACTTGAAATTGATGAATTTATGATATGAAAATATTCTTCAATAAAGTTAAAAATATATTGAATGTAGATAGGATAACTGCACACAATACTTTCATAGTACTTTAATGATAACAGTAGTACAGATGAAGGTAAATATAAAATACCAACTGTCCTAAAAAGAAAGAATTTGAGTGATGGTGTGATTTGTGGCACTGTTTAAAACTTACTGCTTATTTTTCTTGACTACAAATGTAATACATGTCCACTAAAATTTTTTTAGAAAGTTTAGATATGTATAATGAAGGACAAGGGGCTTTCCTGATGGCTGAGTGGGTAAAGAATCTGCCTCCAATGCAGGAGACACAGGTTCAATCCTTGGGTTGGTAAAATCTCTTGGAGAAGGAAATGGCAACCCACTCCAGTATTCTTGCCTGAAATATCCCAAGGACAGAGGAGCCTGGTGAGCTACAGTCCAAAGGGTCACAGAATGGGATACAACTGAGTGACTAAGTACACACACACACCATGAAAGGCATACATTTAAAAAAAAAAAAAATGAAGCATAGTGAATTTATAATGCTGTGCAAGTTTCAAGTGTATAGCAAAGTGATTCAATTATATATAAATATAATTATGATGCATAATTCAATTATATAAACTGATATATATATGTGTGTGCATGCACGCTAAGTCTCTTCAGTTGTGTCAGACTCTTTGAGACCCGATAGACTGTAGCCTGCCAGGCTCCTCTGTCCATATGATTCTCTAGGCAGAATACTAGAGTGGTTGCCATGCCTTCCTCCAAGTGATTGTCCTGACCCAGGGATCGAATCCGCATCTCTTACATCTTCTGCATTTGAAGGTGAGTTCTTTACCACTAGCTCAACTTGGGAAGCCCCGTATGTGTGTGCGTGCGTGTGTGTGTGTATGTGTACATATATGGGACTTCCTTGGTGGCTCAGATGGTAAAGAATCTGCATGCAATGCCAGAGATCCGGGTTTGATCCATGGATTGGGAAGATTCTATAGAGAAGGGATACATACCACATCTCTTTAGCAATTCGTTTGTTGACATTTAGATTGCTTCTATATCTTCAGTTCAATTCAGTTCATTCGCTCAGTCGTGTCCAACTCTTTGAGACCCCATGGACTGTAGCACACCAGGGCTCCCTATCCATCACCAACTCCTGGAGTTTACACAAACTCATGTCAATTGTGTCAGTGATGCCATCCAACCGTCTCATTCTCGGTCATCCCCTTCTCTTCCTGCCTCTTCCCAGCATCAGAGTCTTTTCAAATAAGTCAGTTCTTCACATCAGGTGGCGAAAATATTGGAGTTTCAGCTTCAGCATCAGTCTTTCCAATGAATATTAAGAACTGATTTCCTTTAGGATGGACTGGTTGGATCTCCTTGCAGTTCAAGGGACTCTCAAGAATCTTCTCCAACATCACAGTTCAAAAGCATCGATTCTTCAGCTCTCAGCCTTATTTATGGTCCAACTCTCACATACATACATGACTACTGGAAAAATCATAGCTTTGACTAGACGGACCTTTGTTGGCAAAATAACGTCTCTACTTTTTAATATGCTGTCTATGTTGGTCATAACTTTTCTTCCAAGGAGCAAGTGTCTTTTAATTTCATGGCTGCAGTCACCATCTGCAGTGATTTTGGAGCCCAAAAGAATAAAGTCTGTCATTGTTTCCATGGTTTCCCCATGTATTTGTCATGAAGCGATGGTACCAGATGGCATGATCTTAGTTTTCTAAATGTTGACCTTCAAGCCAACATTTTCACTCTCTTCTTTCACTTTCATCAAGAGGCTCTTTAGTTCTCCACTTTTTGCCATAAGGGTGGTGTTATCTGCATATCTGAGGTTACTGATATTTCTCCTGGCAATCTTGATTCCAGCTTGTGCTTCTGCCAGCCAGCGTTTCACATGATGTACTCTGCAAATAGTTTAAATAAGCAGGGTGACAATGTACAGCCTTGACATACTCCTTTCCAAGTTTGAAACCAGTCTGTTTTTCCATGTCCAGTTCTAACTTGTTTCCTGATCTGCATACAGACTTCTCAAGAGTCAGGTCAGGTCGTCTGGTATTCCCATCTCTTTCAGAATTTTCAACAGTTTGTTGCGATCCACACAGTCAAAGGCATTGGCATAGTCAATAAAGCAGAAATAGATATTTCTCTGGAACTCTCTTGGTTTTTCCATGATCCAGCAGATGTTGGCAATTTGATCTCTGGTTCTTCTCTCTTTTCTAAATCCAACTTGAACATCTGGAATTTCACAGTTCACGTACTGCTGAAGCCTGGCTTGGAGAATTTTGAGCATTACTAGTGTGTGAGATGAGTGCAATTGTGAGGTAGTCTGAGCATTCTTTGGATTGCTTTAATTTGGGACTGGAATGAAAACTGACCTTTTCCAGTCCTGTGGCCACTGCTGAATTTTCCAAAGTTGCTGACATATTGAGTGCAGCCCTTTCACAGCATCATCTTTTAGGATTTGAAATACTAAATAGTGTTGCTGTGAACATGGCGAGTGCATGCATCTTTGAAACTATGCTGGTGTCTGGATATAAGGGCATACAAATTACCTACAGTGTCCCTACCCAGGATAACCATTATTAACATTCAGTATGTATTTCCAGCTTTTTTTTCTATTCTAAAGCAGATTTAAATGTGTAAAAACTTTTGTAATTTTCATGAAGCTAATTGAAACCTTTCATTTTGTGTGTGTCTTTAGGAAATCGTTATGAATTATATAATTTTATATACCAAGATGTTAATTAAGTAAAAATAGTGGTTGAAATTGAGCTTGGAAGAAATGGAAGTGTTGAAAGAAATAAAATTGGCAGATTCAACAGAGTGCCACGGAAAATTTATTTGGAAGCTATGATCATGCATGCATGACTTGGATAACTGGATTTTCCTCCAAAATTGTAACTCTAGAATGAATACAATGCAATCATTTTACAGATTGGATACTGAGGCCCAGAAATCTTATGAGTTTTCACACAAAAGGTAAGATCAGAGTGAAAATGCATGTCTCCTCACTTCCTGTCTACATTTTTTCTCTGAACTCATGGTAGGACCAGAGCTGTAGGAAAAATGTGAAGGTCACCAGTGCAATTTCCTGCCGTTCTTGCTCAAAGTTGTCTCATTGTGGGCATGTTCAATATTTATAGATATTGCTTCTGTAGGCTAAAGTCAGACCTTTACAGAGGTAGGGTCATTTTAACTTATAGTATCTTTTCCTCTTATTGTAGGCCTTTTGTCTGGGTAAACCAAACTATTTTCTCTGCCCTTCCATATTGGCCTTGATTTAGAATCAATGCCAGTGTGATTATATTGGGGAGTTCTGTTAGTAAGCCTCCAGAAGTAATGAAAATGACATAATAACTTTACTTCATGGGTGAGATATCCTGAGTTTGCTATTTGAGAAAATAATGATACTTGTCATATATTTCCTCTAAATAAATCTGGCTTTAATACCAAAAGTCCCTGTTTTCTTCACTTCTGCTTATTTTCTGTCACTCAAACTGACGCTTGCTGTCAATATCTCCTCACTATAAGTGTAAGCAGAAACATTTAAAGAAAGTGGTATTGTTTTATTTTGGGGTTAGCAATTTTCCAGGACCCACTGGCAGAGTGCTTAGCTCTAAAGAATCACATGTGTTTGGTTTGTTCTAAATATAGGCCAAACAGAACACAGTAGAGCCTGAAGGCTGAAGGCTTCAGACTTCAGACTTAGGAATTAAAAAAAAAAAAAAAATCCAGGGAAGTAATAGCTCCTTCCCAAAACTAAACAAATAAGCAAGTTTCTGCTAAATGCAGGAAACAAACTGAAGGATATCAGATTTTCTTCTCAAATCTTCTGTTTTTTTTTTTTTTTAATTTTTAAAAAAACTTTAAAACTGTAAAACCAAAGTTAGCCTTCAATGGTACAGTCACTCATTGCTATATTGGTAAATGGTAACCACTGTGTGGTCTTGCTGGACCACAGGAAGGGCTGCAGTGAAATGGATGTGACCACTTTGAAAAAGCACATCATTAGAATTTTTTTCCTTTGAACTCTGCCCTTTATAATATTTTGTGTGTGGGTCTGGCATAAGGCCAAAGAGCAAGTCTTCTGCCTTTAGTTTGTATTGCCAGTGAGATGAGGAAGTGCATATGTAACATGTGGTATTAATAATATTAAGTTTTGTTTTACATTGTTTCTCAAACTAGAAACTGTAGATCTTTGTGGCCTATGGACATATTTTCAGAGATATACAAGTTCTCTATTATGTATATTTTTTCAAAATTTAGGGATATTATAAGTTATCAAAAATATATTTAAAAATATGACAGTCACCTTCTGTGCTAGGTGCTAGCACTGCCGTAAGAAAGTCCCTTACACCGGATGACTCGAGCAATAGAGCTTTGTCTCCCAGTTTTGGAGGCTTGAAGTCCCAGATTAAGGTGCTGACAAGGTTGGTGCCTTCTGAGGGCTGTTAGAGAATCTGTTTCATGCCTCTTTGCTAGCTTCTGGAGGTTTGCTGACGATCTTTCACTTCTTTGCTTGTAGATGCCAAAGATCTCTGCCTTCATTTTCACACAACATGATCCTTGTGTTTGTGTCTGTCTGAATCCAAATTTGTCTTCTTTATGAGGACACCAGTGATATCAAATTAGAGTTCACTCTCATGACCTCATCTTAACTTGGTTATCTGCAAAGACTCTATTTCCATATAAGGTCATGTTCAAAGGTCAAAGTTACTGGGGGATAAGATTGCAATATCTTTAGGGGGGACACAATTCAACTTATAACATCTTCCAAATATTGCCAATTTTATTTTATAATTAAGATAAAGGGAAAAGATACTATTATAATTATTCCATCAAGAGAAAAAACGCAGAGATGACTTAATTTATTGATACCAAGAGAAGGGCAGGCAGTGTCATGTCAAGATAACCTACAGAAAGTTTCTGTAAGGAAACTTTCATGTAGACATGCATATTACAGAAGTTGTAATAAAGAACAGTGACAGGATTTGGTAAAACAGACATAATGAATCTAAAGAAATCTGCACTGCAAATGTTATATTTGTAAACTCCTTAAAGTAGCAATTCATGTGCATTTCTACATAGAATACAACTTAAGACTTAGTCGTGGATGTAATTGGAAGATAATTTGGAAATAACTTTATTAAAAAGCTTAGGTTTTTCTTAAAGGGAAAGTTAGATATAGAGAAAATATTCAAATTCTAGATTTAATAATTACAATAACAATAATAATAGTTGTTATTTATTATCGAAGACCTTCATGTCAGTCATTGTGTGCTTAGACGCTCAGTCGTGTCCGACACTTTGTGACCCCATGGACTGTAGCCTGCCAAGCTTCTCTGCTCATGGGATTCTCCTGGTGAGAATGCTGGAGTGGGTAGCCAGTCCCTTCTCCTGGGGATCTTCAGGCATTACATAAAATGTTAGTCCTTCTCGTCATGCACCCAACTTATAGTCACCACTTGGCAAATGAAAATCTGCTGGGATTGGTATTTTATTCTTTTTTATCTGAACACAAAATTTTTACTCTTTTCACTATATTTTTATGTTTTTAAATATCACTTAAGCTTATATAAGGAAGATGAAAATGTCTCGATGAGTGTATCCTAGACTTTGGCTTTGAATATCAGGAGCTCTTTAAATCATGTTGCATCACTCTTATATATATAATATCAAAGAGCAGATATTATATAAGGTGATCTCCAGAGCCATGAATCTAGTTGGAAACATAAACCTGATATCTGGCCCATGGTCCAACTAGACCTGCAGGTCTTAATAGAATCATAGTCAAGCTGGTGGAAGGGGTTTTCAAAGATTGATTTGGATATTTTGAGTATGTCAGCTATCTCTGGCATGATATAGTACTGATCATTATCAATTAATGCTTCGATTTGATTGCTATCAACTTCAACTGGTCTGCCTGACTGTAGAACATTGTCCAGAGTGAAATCTCTAGCACAAAACTTCACAAACCACCTTTGACATGTTCAGTCAGTCTCAGCACCTTCTCCATATACTGAAAAAAAATTTTTTTTCTGCATTTCAGTTGCATTTTTATCTTTCTTGGAATAATAAAGCATAGTATGTCAAAACTGTTGCTCCCCCCATATTCCTTATTCCAATTACTCCAATATTAAAATGACTACCAAAAGATTCACAAATTTTGATAATATTTTAAAAAATGCATGCTGATATGACAGCTAAAATTGTTTCAAATGAAGTTAAAGACAACGAAGCACTGCCAGAGCCATCTTATGAGAAACACCGAATGAACTTTTTGGCTAACCTAAATATTTAGGTTGAATTGTCTCCTGGGAGATTTTAGAATAATGAAACCTGAAAGAAAAACTGGTCACTTTTAAAGAAAGTAATTTCCATGAGGATTAGACATTTTAGGAGCGGCAGCTGCACGGCACATGAGCAGCTGATAGGAGCAAGGTCAGGAGCAGTGGCAGTGAGGAGATAACCCATGTCCAAGATAAGGAGCAGTGGCTGCACTTTGCTGGAGTAGCCATGAAGAGATACCCCATGTCCAAGGTAAGAGAAACCCAAGTAAGATGGTAGGAGCCGAGATAGGGCATCAGAGCGCAGACAGACTGAAACCACAATCACAGACAACTAGCCAATCTGATCACACAGACCACAGCCTTGTCTAATTCAATGAAACTAAGCCATGCCATGTGAGGCCATCCAAGATGGATGGGTCATGGTGGAGAGGTCTGACAGAGTGTGGTCCACTGGAGAAGGGAATGAAAAACCACTTCAGTATTCTTGCCTTGAGAACCCCATGAACAGTATGAAAAGGTAAAAAGATAGGGCACTGAAAGATGAACTCCCCAGGTCGGTAGGTGCTGAATATGCCACTGGAGATCCGTGGAGAAATAAATCCAGAAACAATGAAGGGATGGAGCCAAAACACAAACAACACCCAGTTATGGATGGGACTGGTTATAGAAGCAAGGTCCAATGCTGTGAGAGCAATATTGCAAAGGAACCTGGAATGTTAGGTCCATGAATCAAGGCAAATTGGAAGTGGTCAAACAGGAGATGGCAAGAGTAACATCGACATTCTAGGAATCAGCGAACTAAAATGGACTGGAATGGGTGAATTTAACTCAGATGATCATTATATCTACTACTGTGGGCAGGAGTCCCTTAAAAGAAATGAATTAGCCATCATGGTCAACAAAAGAGTCGAAATGCAGTACATGGATGCAATCTCAAAAACGACAGAATGATCTCTGTTCATTTCCAAGGCAAACCATTCTATATCATGGTAATTCAAGTCTATGCTCCGACCAGTAATGCTGAAGAAGCTGAACAGTTCTATGAAGACCTACAAGACCTTCTAGAGCTAACACCCCAAAAAGAGGTCTTTTTATTATAGGGTACTGGAATGCAAAAGTAGGAAGTCAAGAAACACCTGGAGTAACAGGCAAATTTGCCCTTGGAGTACAGAATGAAGCAGCTCAAAGGCTAATAGAGTTTTGCCAAGAGAACACATTGGCCATAGCAAACACCCTCTTCCAATAACACAAGAGAAGACTTTACACATGGACATCACCTGATGGTCAATGCTGAAATCAGATGGATTATATTCTTTGCAGCCAAAGATGGAGAAGCTCTACACAGTCAACAAAAACAAGACCAGGAGCTGTCTGTGGCTCAGATCATGAGCGCCTTATTGCCAGATCCAGACTTAAATGAAAGAAAGTTTGGAAAACCACTAGACCATTCAGGTATGACTTAAATCAAACCCCTTATGATGATAGAGTGGAAGTGAGAAATAGATTTAAGGGATTAGATTTGATAGAGTAGCTGATGAACTATGGATGGATCGACAGAGGTTCATGACATTGTACAGGAGACAGGGGTCAAGACCATCCCCAAGAAAAAGAAATGCAAAAAGGCAAAATGGCTGTCTGAGGAGGCCTTACAGATAGCTGTGAAAAGAAGAGAAGTGAAAAGCAAAGGAGAAAAGGAAAGATATAAGCATCTGAATGCAAAGTTCCAAAGAATAGCAAGGAGAGATAAGAAAGCCTTTTACAAAAAAAAAAAAAAAAAAAAAAGAAAGAAAAAAGAAAGCCTTTCTCAGTGATCAATACAAACAAATACAGGAAAACAATAGAATGGGAAAGACTAGAGATCTCTTCAAAAAATTAGAGATACCAAGGAAATATTTCATGCAAAGATGTGCTCAATAAAGGACAGAAATAGTATGGACCTAAAAGAAGCAGAAGATATAAGAAGAGGTGGCAAAAATACACAGAAGAACTGCACAGAAAAGATCTTCATGACCCAGATAATCACGATGGTGTGATCACTCACCTAGAGCCAGACATCCTGGAATGTGAAGTCAAATGGGCCTTAGGAAGCATCACTACGAACAAAGCTAGGGCAGGTGATGGAATTCCAGTTGAGCTATTTCAAATCCTAAAAGACGATGCTGTGAAAGTGCTGCACTCAATATGCCAGCAAATTTGGAAAACTCAGCAGTGGCCACAGGACTGGAAAAGGTCAGTTTTCATTCCAATTCCAAAGAAAGGCAATGCCAAAGAATGCTCAAACTACCACACAATTGCACTCATCTCATGAACTGGTAAAATAATGCTCAAAATTCTTCAAGCCAGGCTTCAGCAATACGTGAACCGTGAACTTCCAGATGTTCAAGCTGGTTTTAGAAAAGGCAGAGGAACCAGAGATCAAATTGCCAACATCAGCTGTATCACCAAAAAACCAAGAGAGTTCCAGAAAAACATCTATCTCTGTTTTATTGACTATGCCAAAGCCTTTGACTGGGTAGATCACAACAAACTGTGGAAAATTCTGAAAGACATGGGAATACTAGACCACCTGACCTGCATCCTGAGAAACCTATACTCAGGTCAGGATGCAACAGTTAGAACTGGACATGGAACATCAGACTGGTTCCAAATAGGAAAAGGATTACGTCAAGGCTGTATATTGTCACCCTGCTTATTTAACTTATATGTAGAGTATATCATGAGAAACGCTGACTGGAAGAAACACAAGCTGGAATCAAGATTGCTGGGAGAAATATCAATAACCTCAGATACGCAGATGACACCACCCTTATGGCAGAAAGTGAATAACAAAAGATCCTCTTGTAAAAGTGAAAGAAGAGAGTAAAAATGTTGGCTTTAAGGTCAACATTTATAAAACCAAGATCATGGCATCTGATCCCATCACTTCATGGCAAATAGTTGGGGAAACAGTGGAAACAAGGTCAGATTTTATTTTCGGAGGCTCCAAAATCACTGCGGATTGTGGTTGCAGTCATGAAATTAAAAGATGCTTACTCCTTGGAAGGAAAGTTATTACCAACCTAGACAGCATATTAAATAGCAGAGACATTACTTTGTCAACAAAGGTGCGTCTAGTCAAGCCTATGATTTTTCCAGTGGTCATGTGTGGATGTGAGAGTCAGACTATCAGGAAAGATGAGCAATGAAGAATTGATGTTTTTGAACTGTGGTGTTGGAGAAGACTCTTGAGAGTCCCTTGGACTGCAAGGAGATCCAATCAGTCCATCCTGAAGGAGATCAGTCCTGGGTGTTCATTGGAAGGACTGATGCTGAAGCTGAAACTCCAATACTTTGGCCACCTCATGAGAAGAGCTGATTCATTGGAAAAGACCCTGATCCTGGGAAAGATTGAGGGCAGGAGGAGAAGGGGACGACAGAGGATGAGATGGTTGGATGGCATCACCAACTCAATGAACATGCGTTTGGGTGCATTCTGGGAGTTGGTGATGAACAGGGAGGCCTGGCATGCTGCGGTTCATGGGGTGACAAATGTCAGAAATGACTGAGCCAGTGAACTGAATTGACTGAATTTCCATGAAGATTCAGTTGAGTTCAGTTCAGTCGCTCAGTCGTGTCCGACTCTTTGCGACCCCATGAACTGCAGCACACCAGGCCTCCCTGTCCATCACCAACTCCCGGAGTTCACTCAGACTCATGTCCATTGAGTCCATGATGCCATCCAGCCATCTCATCCTCTGTCGTCCCCTTCTCCTCCTGCCTCAATCCCTCCCAGCATCCGAGTCTTCCAATGAGTCAACTCTTCACATGAGGTGGCTAAAGTACTGGAGTTTCAGCTTTAGCATCATTCCTTCCAAAGAAATCCCAGGGTTGATCTCCTTCAGAATGGACTGGTTGGATCTCCTTGCAGTCCAAGGGACTCTCAAGAGTCATCTCCAACACCACAGTTCAAAAGCATCAATTCTTCAGTGCTCAGCCTTCTTCACAGTCCAACTCTCACATCCATACATGACTACTGGAAAAACCATAGCCTTGACTAGATGGATTAGACATTTATTATTGCTTATGAAATCATTTGTTTCCTTGTGCCCTCAGTCTATATTTGTGGTATAAAATATTCCAAACTTTAAGGCAGGCTAGATGTAAATCATGAATGCTGCTGCTGCTGCTAAGTCGCTTCAGTCATGTCCCACTCTGTGCGACCCCATAGACGGTAGCCCTCCTGGCTCCCTTGTGCCTGGGATTTTCTAGGCAAGAACACTGGAGTGGGTTGCCATTTCCTTTTCCAATGCATGAAAGTGAAAAGTGAAATTGAAGTTGCTCAGTCGTGTCCAACTCTTAGTCACCCCTTGGACTGTAGCCCACCAGGCTCCTCTGTCCATGGGACTCTCCAGGCAAGAGTGCTGGAGTGGGTTGCCATTTTCTTCTCCGAACTTATGAATGAAATTGTAGTTAAGGGGTACAGCCAGCTTATTTCCACTGGAGATTATCTCAGATTGAAAAATGAACTTTGCAGTGCCATTTCAACACTTGTTTCATTTTCTTGCTTAGACAAGTAAGTACAAAGATCAGAAATTGCATATGCAATACAGTATTTCAATTGCACCACTTGGAAAGTACACCAAAACTGTTTCACATTGTGGTTGATGGTGTCTAAGAACAAGTACATTGATGGAAATGATTTATTGTAACAAAATAATTGTTTTATCATATCAATGTTTCCAGGATAGGAAATCTACCAAGAAGTCTTATTCGTGTCAGAGATGTGCTTGCCTCAAATAAAAGTATCATACAGCATATCAGAAGAATGGAATATTGAGTAGTAATTCTTCCTTATTTTCTCTTCCTCTTCTCTCCCCTATCCCTATCCTTTCTCTTTTAGTTTGTTTCTTATTTATTTTAGGGATTAATTGAGTTACTTATTTTATGATAACAGTATTAAGTTTTTTTTTTTTTTTTGATGAATACCTTGTTGAGTTTGAAGTTTAAAAGCCAGAGAAGCAAATCTTTCTTGTTTCTGTTTTTGAAAAGTTCCGTTTGCTGGCTATCTATATGAGATAAAATTTAGTTTTGACACACAACATGATAAATGCATTGCAACACTTTACTATCCCAAAGAGTCTTGACTACCCAAAGAGAGAAAGCAAATTTGACTGAAGATTTAGTATCCCAGTGTTGCTTGTCAATTCCTACACATTGAAAGGTGTAAGTCATGACAATACAAGTTGTCATTATTTTATGTATACCAACACCAAATGTGAATTTTGCTGATACAATAGATAAGTTGGGCCCCTGAGGAAATCTTGTAACATTGAATGTATGTGCTTGTGTGTGTGTGTGTGTGTGTGTGCGCACATGTACTGTGGGAAATAGAAAGATGAAGAGACACAAGAAGTGCTTATATGCGTGGTAATTGCTGACCTCAGGACAGAGGGCAGGCTCTCTTCATGTTCCTGAGTCACTAAGGTATTAATTGAGTTCAACCACTGACCAAGGGTAGAGATTTTGCTGAATCCAGAGGGTGCTGAAGGCCTGGGTTTGCACAGGAGGGATTTCTCTTGACTCCCTTTTCTGCTGAGGGTATAGAGGTTAGATTTGTGAAAGGTGCTCAGTCAACTTGAGAATATTTAAAGTGCTCTGAGCATTGACCACAAGTTTGTAGGCTTTTTTCTTCTTATCAGCGGTTGGTTTGATCTTCGGTATTTAATCTTGAGTTATCATCAATGTGGGCTGGATGAAGGAATCTCCCTGAATCTTTGACAGAAGCCTTCATATTCCACAGACTAAGAAACTTGAATTAGCAATGAAAGCAACAGGGCAGAGGTTGAATTCAGAAGCCAAGGAAAGGAGAAACCTCAGCAGAGGCCAGAGAAATGTGAAGACTAGACACCCTTCAGGTAACTTAGATCACATTCAAGCAGATGTGGAAGAGAAAGAGGGGACAGAGAAAACCCCCAAGCTTAAGTAAGTATTTATTACAAAGGGACCAGTTTTTAATCTGGAAGTTACAAATTTCTTTACCTTGGCAAAATCAAGAATTTTCCACCTAGTCAAGGTGGAAACTAGTCAAGTTTCCTAGGGCTGCTAATTGCAAGGTACTGTAAACTGAGTGACTTCAAACAGCAGAATTTTGTTCTCATAGTTTTGGAGGCTAGAAGTCTGAAACCAAGGTGTCAGGAGGCCATGTTCTCTCTGAAGGCTCTAGGAGAGGATCTTTCCTTGTATCTTCCCAGCTTCTGATGATTACCAGCAATCCTTGGCCTTCCTCAGCTGGTAGACACATCACTCCAGTCTCTACCACTACAGTCATATGGCATTTCACTTGTGTGCCTGTGTCTCTGTTTTCTCTTCTTACAATGATCCCAGCCATCGGGTTGGTTCCACTCTAATCCAGTATAAATTCAAATTAAATTGATTACATCTGCAAAGACCCTGTTTCCAAATGCCATATTATGATGCTTCATGTGAATATGAACTTTGGACTCAGTACAATTAGTAATGAGGGTTCACGAGTGAGTAAAATTTATGTGTAAAGGAATAAATGTTAAACCTTGTACACTGAGTTGCAGCTGTTAATTTAGGACCTGGAGACATGGGTTTCCCTACCTTTGCATAAGGTAAATCTGCCTCCAAGGAGCAACATGAGTGATGGTGTTTTATTGAAAACTGGAAAATGAGTGTCAGCCTGGAAAAAGAATGGACTTGGAAGACATCAAATCTTGCATTCAAATATATTCTCCTTTCAGTAAGTTAGTGAACATCTTTGAGCCTTAGTCTTTTCATATGTAAAATGGGGATAAAAATGCATAGCAGGGTAGTTAAGAATATTAAATGATATATCTGTTTAGTAGCCACCCCACATTCAGTGCTTGGTGGTTTGGTGATGGCTTTAAGTAAACATTCATCTAATTCCCTTCTTTAATTCATGCCCCCTTAGAATAGTTCCTTATTTATCCTTCCCTTGTGAAGTACACTGAGGTTTATGCAGTACTTTTAACTTGAGCTTCTTTTTTTCCTCTGAGGAATTAATACAAATTAACTAAATATTTGGGAAAGAAAATCGGTAATGGAGGTTGCAGGGATTATGTTCAACCCTCATTTCTCATTTTTTAGGATATGATAAAAGAGACATAGCAAATAGGCATCAATACTGGTTCTGCTGTGCTTTCTGAAATGCATCTGGATGACTTTGAAATCCACAGAAAATCTAGAGGTTGAAAATAAGACAGGAAAAAAAGCTGATGATAATACAGAGAAAAAATTGAGCTAGAATTACAAAAGAATGTATTTTATCAAATGCCAACAATTTAATTGCAAAATGTTCCAAGGCACCTTATTGTGACATTTATCATACTGCTTGCAAAGACCTCTTTTCTAAGTCTCTCTTTTCTATTTTAGAGTCTAGTGTTCATCCATTCAACAATATTTTACTAAGTGTCAACTGACTGGTAAAGAACCCGCCTGCCATTGCAGGAGACACAAGAGACATAGGTTCAAACCCTGGGTCAAGAAGACACCTTGGAGAAGGAAATGGTAGCTCACTACAGTATTCTTGCCTGGAAAATTCCATCAACAGAGGAGCCTGGTGGGTTACAGTCCATGGGGTCACAAAGAATTGGACACACACACACACATATTAGCAATGGTTAGGCCTGGTGAAGTACAATATGGCTTCAAAAATGTTTAAGACAGATGCAGACTTACTAGTATGCAGCTGATTCTCTTAAAGGTTTCGATGGAAGCTCATGCTTAAAGCTTATGAAACCCAATTTGAGAAAGCCCAGCACATTCTCACCTTCTACTGCAAATTATGTTGGTATTGTCTCCGAGAGGCAGAGAGCTCTACTAACAGACCAATTTGTAAATTTCTACAGACACTCATCTGGTACTTTCTTTGTATCTCTTGTAGAAACTTATAACTCTGTATTGCACTTGTTATTAATTGTGAGTTTTATGTCCTCTACTGCTCCTTGGAAGAAAAGTTATGACCAACCTAGACAGCATGTTAAAAAGCAGAGACATTACTTTGCCAACAAAGGTCCGTCAAGTCAGAGCTATGGTTTTTCCAGTAGTCATGTATGGATGGGAGAGTTGGACTATAAAGAAAGCTGAGAGCCGAAGAATTCATCCTGTGGCAGTGGAGAAGACTCTTGAGAGTCCCTTGGACAGCAAGAAGATCCAACCAGTCCATCCTAAAGGAAATAAGTCCTGAATATACATTGGAAGGAGTGATGCTGAAGCTGAAACTCCAATAATTTGGCCGCCTGATGTGAAGAATTGACTCATTTGAAAAGACCCTGATGCTGGGAAAGATTGAAGGCAGGAAGAGAAGGGGATGACCGAGGATGAGATGGTTGGATGGCATCACAGACTCAATGGACATGAGTTTGAGTAAAGTCCTGGAGTTGGCAATGGACAGGGAAGCTTGGCGTGCTGCAGTCCATGGGGTCTCAAAGAATTGGACATGACTGAGAGACTGAACAAAAAAGAATACTTTGCCTCCATGGAGTGGGAATGATATCCCAAGCTCATCAGTGATAGCAGCTACCACTGACTGTGTACTTTGCAGCTTTCAAGTAGATAACCATGCCATCATTTCTTCCTGAAAACAATCCTTTGTGAATCATATAAATATGGTGACTGCTCTGGAGAAGTTATGGGAACCACTCAGTGTGCTTAACTAATACAGAAGTAAACATGGACTACATTCTTTTGCTTCTAATTTCACTGATTCTTATTTTTAGTGGATAACTCTTTATAACCTCAGTTTAAAAACAGCCTTTATTTCATTCTTATATATTATCCAATATGTACCTATTTGGCAAACTCAAATGACTCAGAAGTATATAAATTAAAAAGACCTCTCCTCCCCTACAATTCTACCCCTCCCATCACCATTTTTGTTCAAACTTCTATAATCAGTACTAATAGTTTGTTAAATGTTCCTTAAAACATTTTAAAATCCATTTATGTTTTTACAAATACATATGTGCAGAAGTTTTTTGTTTTTTGTTTTTTTTAATGAGAAACTATTGTATTTTTTCATGTTATATTTTTCCATTGCTTTCACTGTTACACTTTCAATCTTTTGGACTTTATTCCAAATCAGTATATGCAGATCTTTTTTCCCTCTTAACAAATAGATGAATCACTCAAATTAAGAAGTATATTTATTTTCATTTATTTTATATATTTTTTGCTTTGATAATGACTATGGCATGTGTGTGTGCATTTGTTCATGCACTGTTCATAGTCTTTCCTTTTTTAATGTGAGGCAATGCATTTTTAGTCTTCTATGTTGAAGTGAAAAATTCAGATCTATTTTCAAAAGAAAATTTTAGAGATGGCAAAGCCTTTGAGAATGGTAGCATGAATTATTATGTCTTTGTATAAGTGCCTTTTGATATATATACATATATGTCTACACACATGCATACACTGTAAGTAGATCAGACTGTACAGCAATACATCTATAAACTAGCTTTATCTTTCAGTTCAGTTCAGTTCAGTCACTCAGTCATGTCCGACTCTTTGCGACCCCATGAATTGCAGCACGCCAGGCCTCCCTGTCCAGAGTCCTGGAGTAGAAGTACCATGGAAAGAGCATGTACCACCTTAATACTGTTTGGGAAATATTTGGCTTTCTCTTCATGATAAGACAGCCTTAGAATATCTTTTGGAAGTGTGCTCATTTCTCATTGAGAACGGTTTCTCCAGTGTTCCTCCAAACACAGCCCACCTGTTATTGGCCTTTCTTTGGGAACACTTTGAAGTTCACATATTTCAACATGCTTTAAACATGCATTTAATTAAGCATACAGTTTATTTTAAAGCAGCTGACATTCACTTTTCCTGTCCTGTCTTTTGTGGCTTGTGTGACAAAATTATCGCCCTAACAATGGAAGAAACCATAGAGTAGTAACTTTATTAAGGTACTAGCACTATAATATAATCCTCTTGGCAGCCATCTCCATGGAGGGTGGCTGACTGCTGTGACCCTTTGGCTTCTCTGGATATTGTTTCCTCACTGCTTTGTAGAGGAGCCTCAGTGAAGTGATTTCCCTTGGACTTGGGTTTTACTAATGATATATTTAATAAGGGAAAAGGAGTAAAAGCAAAGGGCATCAATAATCACAAATATCAACATCTGGCAGAGCATTGAAATGAAAACTGATCACAGCTGCCTTTGACAGTTAATATTATTAAAATGTTCAACATGGAATTTCTATTTTAAATAAGAAACACTTGAAGGAAATGGTCAGGATTAACAGATGTTTAAATTGAAACCATGTTGGTTGGTAGGTAATAGAATGCTAGAGACAAACACTGCATTTAATATAAAAGCATTCTTTACCTTCAAATTATCCATGTAGCCGTTTGTGCCACTGGAATTTGATTAGGTTTGACTTTTTCAGGAAATCAGGAGGTAAGAAGAACCCATTTAATCTCTCATAAAGTGGTTCATTCCTTGCCCAAGCCTTTGGGTAATTCAGTTTATTAAAACGTTCTGGAGTTCAGGACTATTAACTAAGTGTTCTGCTATCCATATGCCTGCCTTTTGGACTGTGCTACAGTCTAACACCTGATTGGCTTGAACCTGGGAGTAATAGAGCAGAGACCTTGTTAAGAACCCATTTTTTGGCCCATGCATTGTTACCTGAAGCTTAGAGGGTTCCCATCTGGCAGTTCCTCAGTCTGCATTTATCCTGTCAGTATACTTTTAACTTACTGAAACCGAGTTGCTAGTTCTAATTCTCTTAAGGAACCCAGGAACATCTATGAGGCCAACAAATAAAAATGCACTGTGTCATTGTGTCATTTTAAAAGACCTTATATTGACTTACAGTTCTTCTGTTCTCTGTTCTTCATGGGTCTTTGTTAATCAACTCAACACACACACACACACACACACACACACACACACACACACACACATGCATATATACGATATTTCCGTGAATTAGAACTTGAGTATTATAAGAAAGAATCCATCCTGCTTCATGGCCATCAGAAATTTGAGATAATTTTTAGCAGAGATAGATACTCAAAAAGCAAAAATCTACTAAAGTGTTCTTAAGAGGGAGCTGCTTCTTTTATAAATCAGACCATCTTGGTTAATGTTAATACTGCCAGAAAAAAAATGTAAAGATTCCATAAAGCTGTTACTCCTAAGATGTTTCTTTGCTGCTCAGTGTCTTGCCTGTTTCTCCTCCAAAGATTCAAGCCATCAGCAACTCTACCCAGCCAGTGCCCCATGTCTATCAGTTCAGTTCAGTTCAGTCGCTCAGTCGTGTCTGAGTCTTTGTGACCCCATTAATTGCAGCACACCAGGGCTCCCTGGCCATCACCAACTCCCAGAGTTCACTCAAACTCATGTCCATCGAGTCGGTGATGCCATCCAGCCATCTCATCCTCTGTCGTCCCCTTCTCCTCCTGCCCCCAATCCCTCCCAGCATCAGAGTCTTTTCCAATGAGTCAACTCTTCGCATGAGGTGGCCAAAGTATTGGAGTTTCAGCTTAGCATCATTTCTTCCAAAGAACACCCAGGACTGATCTTCTTTAGAATGGACTGGTTGGATCTCCTTGCAGTCCAAGGAACTCTCAAGAGTCTTCTCCAACACCATAGTTCAAAGGCATCAATTCTTTGCTGATCAACTTTCTTCACAGTCCAACTCTCACATCCATACATGACTACTGGAAAAACCATAGCCTTGACTAGACGTTGGCAAAGTAATGTCATTGCTTTTGAATATGCTGTCTAGGTTGGTCATAACTTTCCTTTCAAGGAGTAAATGTAGTCAATGTCAGTTCCATCAATAAATTTTTGATGAATAAAATTATGTTCAAGTCCATATTATCTATTATCCCTAAACTATTTCAATAACCTTTCAATAGGCTTTCCCCTTCTACAGCGTGTACAAGTTTGCCAGAGTGGACTTTAAATGTTACCTTTTTGGTTCTTGTACTCATTATTCAAACACTTTTAGTGCTGCCAAAATGTAGGATAAATTGAAAGGTCATTAGTCTCATAACATTTAAATCTATCCAAAATACAAGCTCAGCTTAGCCTCCTGTATTATTACCTAAAGTTCCCAATCATATACTTTTTTCCAGCCAAAGTGTCCCTTGGTCATTTTTCAATATGAACTGTCTGACTGTCATATATTCTGATTCTACCACAATCACAGTTCTCTGCTCAGGAAAATCCTCCTGATTCTTCAAGAGCTGTCAGAAGCCCAACTTTCTTCATGAAGCTTTTTCTTACATTTCCACTCAGAACAGATAAGGAACTTCTCTTGCCAGGTGTGTGGACAGTGTACCAAGAGCAGGTCCAGGTGAGAAAAATCCTGTGTCAAATTAATCTTTTTTTCTCATCTCTTAGTACCTTGTTGGACTTAAATAATTGGATTAGAAAGTCACCATCATTCATCTCTGATGTTTCTCTGGATCTACTGTAATGCCCCAACTGAATCTATCCTGTGATTTATTTCCTGTTGACTTATGTGTCCTGGATTTTTTTTTGTCTCTCTATGCCCTTTTGTAAAGCTAGCCATGAAATTATTCTGCCAAATATGTTCCTGTTCCAAGAAATATAGCAGAAGAGTGTAAAATACATTTCTTCCCTGCTAACTACATTTATTCCTGTGGCATGAACTGCTTTTAATGTGTGAGGATAAAAACCAAGCCCTGAGTGGCAAAACATATCACTCTTACCTACCTTGGTAGTGAATGTTCCCTTTAATTCAACCTGATTGGAATCCTTGTTCAATAGACAGTTGACAATAGTAGTTCTTCAAATTGTGGTTTCCAGATTAGGAATATCAGCCTTACCTGGAATTTGTTAGAAGTGCAAACTCACACCCCAGATCTACTGAGTCAAAAATTCTGGGTGTGGGATTCTGTGATGATGTTTTAATAGGCCCCTTACTAGGTGATTCTGATTCCCACTAAAGATGGAGAATTATGGTCTAAATGAAGGCTATCAGTCTCCATATTAATTTATAATGAAGTACTTATTAATTAAAGTAGCCAGGTCTTTGTATACTTGAACAGAGCTTCTTGCTTTGAGCAGTAGGAGAAATTCTTGTATAATTTCCAACAGATATTTGGCAATTTCACAGTGGAGGTAACAGACAACCTAAATGGTTGAAGTTGACAGTAAGAAAAAGCCTTGTGTTCAAATACATGTCTATGAACCATTAAGATTGTAACAAGTTTTTCAGACACAAAATCATATAAAAATCAATTCCACCAAAAAGAAACATAAATAGGGTAATATATTTAGAATATAATTTAACTATTGCAAGATCTAACAAAAGAAGTGAAAGATTTTGGTGGATAAAGCTATCAAAATTAATTCAGAATCACTAAAGACTAAATATGACATATACCATTTTTATGGATTGGGTGACTGAATGTATAAATGCATAGATTCCTTCTGAATTAATCTATTCATTGTATACATAACACCAAAGGCACAATTCATGAAAGTAATATCTGATAATTTAGATTTCACTAAAACCAATATGCAAAACAAAACTTTTTTTTTCTATTTGAAATAATATCAGTGCTTGTTTTTTTAATTTTTATTTTTACTTTATTTTACCTTACAATACTGTATTGGTTTTGCCATACATTGACGAATCCACCATGGGTGTACATGTGTTCCTAAACATGAACCCCCCTCTCACCCCATATCATCTCTTTGGATCATCCCTGTGCACCAGCCCCAAGCATCCTGTATCCTGCATCAAACATAGACTGGCAATCCGTTTCTTACATGATAGTATACATGTTTCAATGCCATTCTCCCAAATCATCCCACCCTCTCGCTTTCCCTCGGAGTCCAAAAGTCTGCTCTACACATCTGTGTCTCTTTTGCTGTCTCGCATACAGGGTCATCATTACCATCTTTCTCAATTCCATATATATGCGTTAGTATACACTATTGGTGTTTTTCTTTCTGGCTTACTTCACTCTGTATAATAGGCTCCAGTTTCATCCATCTCATTAGGACTGATTCAAATGTATTCGTTTTAATGGCTGAGTAATACTCCATTGTGTATATGTACCACTGCTTTCTTATCCATTTGTCTGCTGATGGACATCTAAGTTGTTTCCATGTCCTGGCTGTTATAAACAGTGCTGCGATGAACATTGGGATACATGTGTCTCTTTCTATTCTGGTTTCCTCGGTGTGTATGCCCAGCAGTGGGATTGCTGGGTCACAAGGAGGTTCTGTTTGCAACTTTTAAAGGAATCTCCACACTGTTATCCATAGTGGCTGTACTAGTTTGCATTCCCACCAACAGTGTAAGAGGGTTCCCTTTTCTCTACACCCTCTCCAGCATTTATTGCTTGCAGACTTTTGGATTGCACCCATTCTGACTTGTGTGAAGTGGTACCTCATTGTGGTCTTGATTTGCATTTCTCTAATAATGAGTGATGTTGAACATCTTTACATGTGTTTGTTAGCCATCCGTATGTCTTCTTTGGAGAAATGTCTGTTTAGTTCTTTGGCCCATTTTTTGATTGGGTCGTTTATTTTTCTGGAATTGAGTTGCATAAGTTGCTTGTATATTTTTGAGATTAGTTGATTGTCAGTTGCTTCATTTGCTATTATTTTCTCCCATTCAGAAGGCTGTCTTTTCACCTTGCTTATATTTTTCTTTGTTGTGCAGAAGCTTTTAATTTTAATTAGATCCCTTTTGTTTATTTTTGCTTTTATTTCCAGAATAAAGACTCCACCAGAAAATTACTAGAGCTAATCAATGAATATAGTAAAGTTGCAGGATATAAAATCAACACACATAAATCTCTTGCATTCCTATACACTAATAATGAGAAAGCAGAAAAAGAAATTAAGGAAACAATTCCATTCATCATTGCCATGAAAAGAATAAAATACTTAGGAATATATGTACCTAAAGAAACTAAAGACCTATATATAGACAACTATAAAACACTGATGATAGAAATCAAAGAGGACACTAATAGATGGAGAAATATACCATGTTCATGGATCAGAAGAATCAATATAGTGAAAATGAGTATACTACCCAAAGCAATCTACAGATTCAATGCACTCCCTATCAAGCTACCAAAACAAAACTTTTGAAAGACAATGTCAAAAGAGTGAGGAGAAAAGCCATAATCTGGGAGAAAATATTTACAAAAGACACATTTGATAATGGACTGTTACTCAAAATATACAAAGAACTCCTAAAACTCAGCAATAAGAAAATAAACAACTTGATTAAAAAACACCTTAACAAACACCTTAACAAACACCTCATCAAAGAAGATTTACAGATGACAAACAAACATATGAAAATATGCTTCATGTCATATGTCATCATAAAATACAAATTAAAATGATTATATACCACTATATGCCTACTAGAATGGCCAAAATCTGGAATACAGACAACATCAAATTATGTCAATGATGCAGAGCAATAGGAATTCATTGCTGGAGAATTCATTATATTACAATTCATTCATTGTAGTAAAATGCAAAATGGTATAGCCAGTTTGGAAGACAGTTTGTTAGTTTTTTTTTTTTTATTTTATAAAACTAAACAAACTCTTACTGTACCTTCCAGCAATCCTACTCCAAAGTTGAAATCTTATGTTCACACAAAATTCTGCCCATCTTTATTAAATTTTATTTATAGTATCCAAAATTTGAAAACAATCAACATATCTTTAAACAGGTGAAAGGATAAATAAGTCTTGTACATTTAGACAATGTAAAATTATTCAGCACTAAAAAGAAATGAGGTATCAAATAATGAAAACACATGGAGGAAACTTAAATTCATATTATTAAGTGGAAGAAGCCAATCTGAAAAGGCTACATATTGTGTTATTTTAACTATATGACATTCTAGAAATGACAAAACTATGGAAATAGTAAAAGAAGATCTATGGTTGCCAGGGGTTGACTGGAATAGGAAGACAAATAGGCAGAACAAAAGATGACTTTACAGGATAGTGAAAATACTCTGAATGGTACTGTAATCATCTATACATTTTCCAAACCCATAGAATGTACAGTACCAAGAGTGAAATTTAATGGAAGCTATAGACTTTGAGTGATAGTAATGTGTCAATGTGGGTTCATCAACTATGACAAATGAACCACTCTGGTGCGGAATGTTGATAATGGGAGGTTATAAATGTGTGAACTTCCCTGGTGGCTCAGATGATAAAGCGTCTGTCTACAATGTGGGAGGCCCAGGTTCGATCACTGGGTTGGGAAGATCCCCTGGAGAAGGAAATGTTAACCCACTCCAGTACTATTGCCTGGAAAATCCCATGGACAGAGGAGCATGGTAGGCTACAGTCCATGGGGTCGCAAAGAGTTGGACACGACTGAGCAACTTCACTTCACTTCATACATGTGTGCAGGCAGAGGGCATATAGGAAATTTTCCTTTTAATTTTTCTGTGAACGTAAAATTGCATTACTGGTTGGGGCATAGATCTGGATTACTGTGATATTGAATGGTTTGCTTTGGAAACGAACAGAGATCATTCTGTCATTTTTGAGATTGCATCCAAGTACTGCATTTTGGACTCTTTCCTTTTTAAAAAAAATATTTTATTATTTATTTTTTACTTTACAATATTGTATTGATTTTGCCATACAGCAACATGAATCCACCACAGGTGTACACGTGTTCCCAATCCTGAACCTCCCTCCCCATACCATCTCTCTGGGTCATCCAGGTGCACCAGCCCCAAGCATCCTGTATCCTGCATCGAACCTAGACTGGTGATTTGTTTCTTATATGATATTATACATGTTTCAATGCCATTCTCCCAAATCATCCCACCCTCTCCCTCTCCCACAGAGTCCAAAAGACTGTTCTATACATCTGTGTCTCTTTTGCTGTCTCGCATACATGGTTATTGTTACCATCTTTCTAAATTCCATATATATATGCGTTAGTATACTCTATTGGTGTTCTTCTTTTCTTGACTATGATGGCTATTCCATTTCTTCTAAGGGATTCTTGTCCACAGTAGTAGATATAATGGTCATCTGAGTTAAATTCACCCATTCCAGTCCATTTTAGTTCGCTGATTCCTAAAATGTCGACGTTCACTCTTGCCATCTTCTGTTTGACCACTTCCAATTTGCCTTGATTCATGGACCTGAAATTCCAGGTTCCTATGCAATATTGCTCCTTACAATATCGGACTTTGTTTCCATCACCAGTCACATCCACAACTGGGTGTTCTTTTTGCTTTGGCTCTGTCTCTTCATTCTTTCTGGAGTTATTTCTCTACTGATCTCCAGTAGCATATTGGGCACCTACCAACCTGGGGAGTTCATCTTTTAGTGTCCTATCTATTTGCCTTTTCATACTGTTCATGGGATTCTGAAGGCAAGAATACTGAAGTGTTTTGCCATTCCCTTCTCCAGTGGACCACATTTTGTCAGACCTCTCCACCATGACCTGTCCATCTTGAGTGGCCCTACATGGCATGGCTCATAGTTTCATTGAGTTAGACAAGGCTGTGGTCCATGGATGAGATGGCTGGATGGCATCATCGACTTGATGGATGTGAGCTTGAGTGAACTTGGGGAAATGGTGATGGACAGGGAGGCCTGGCATGCTGCGATTCATGGGGTTGCAAAGATTCAGACACGACTGAGTGAGTGAACTGAACTGTGGTCCATGTGATTAGATTGGTTAGTTTTCTGTGATTGTGGTTTTCAGTTTGTCTTCCCTCTGAGGGAGAAGGATAAGAGGCTTATGGAAGCTTCCTGATGGGAGAGACTGACTGAGCTGGAAACTGGGTCTTGTTCTGATGGCTGGGCCATGCTCAGTAAATCTTTAATCCAATTTTCTGTTGATGGATGGAGCTGTGTGGCCTCCCTGCTATTTATCTGGGGCCAAACTATGGTGGAGGTAATGAAGATAATGGTGACCTCCCTCAAAAGATCCCATGCATGTACTGCTATATTCACTGCTCCCAACACTGCATCAGGCCACCACCAACCCACACTTCCACTGGAGACTCCTAGACACCCACAGGCAAGTCCAGGACTATGGAAAGCAGCACAGAGTTTCCTCAATATGAAGCCCTCCAAACAACACTCTTCCATGTCCTCACCTGTAACAGCAGGTCCCTCAGAACACGAATAATATTTAGTTCTTAGTTCAGTTCAGTTCAGTTCAGTTCAGTTCAGTTGCTCAGTCATGTCCAATTCTTTGTGACCCCCTGGACTGTAGCATGCCAGGCTTCCCTGTCCATCACCAACTCCTGGAGCTTACTCAGACTCATGTCCATTGAGTCGGTGATGCCATCCAGCCATCTCATCCTCTGTCATCCACTTCTCCTCTGCCTTCAATCTTTCCCAGCATCAGGGTCTTTTCCAGTGAGTCAGTTTTTTGCATCAAGTGGCCAAAGTGTTGGAGTTTCAGCTTCAGCATCAGTCCTTCCAGTGAATATTCAGGACTGATTTCCTTTAAAATGGACTGGATTTCCTTGCAGTCCGAGGGACTATCAAGAGTTTTCTCCAACACCACAATTCAAAAGCATCAATTCATCAGTGTTCAGGTTTCTTTATAGTCCAAATCTCATATCCATACATGACTACTGGAAAAATCATACTTTGACTGGATGGACCTTTGCTGGCAAAGTAATGTCTCTGCTTTTTAATATGCTGTCTAGTTTTCTGACACTTTTCTCTCAAGGAGTGTCTTCTAATTTCATGGCTGCAGTCACCATCTGCAGTGATTTTGAAGCCCAGAAAAATAAAATCTGTTACTGTTTCCACTGTTTCTCCATCTATTTGCCAAGAAGTCATGGGACCAGATACCATGATCTTAGTTTTCTGAATGTTGAGTTTTAAGCCAAAATTTTCACTCTCTTCTTTCACTTTCATCAAGAGACTCTTTAGTTCTTCTTCACTTTCTGCCATTAGGGTGGTGTCATCTGCATATCTGAGGTTATTGATATTTCTCCTGGCAATCTTGATTCCAGCTTGTACCTGATCCAGGCCGGCATTTCACATGATGTATTCTGCATATGTTACATAAGCAGGATGACAATATACAGCCTTGCTGTACTCCTGTCCCAGTTTGGAACCAGTGTGTTGTTCCGTGTCCAGTTCTAACTGTTGCTTCTTGACCTGCATACAGGTTTCTCAGGAGGCTGGTCAGGTGGTCTGGTATTCCCATCTCTTTCAGAATTTTCCACAGTTCGTTGTGATCCACACAAAGGCTTTAGTGTAGTCAATGAGGCAGAAGTAGATGATTTTCTGGAACTCTCTTGCTTTTTCAATGATCCAACAGATGTTGGCAATTTGGTCTCTTCTGCCTTTTCTAAATCCAGTTTGAACATCTGGAAGTTCATGGTTCACATATTGCTGAAGACTGGCTTGGAGAATTTTGAGCATTACTTTACTAGCATGTGAGATGAGTGCAATTGTGTGGTATTTTGAGCATTCTTTGGCATTGCCTTTCTTTGGGATTGGAATGAAAATTGACATTTTCCAGTCTTGTGGCCACTGCTGAGTTTTCCAAATTTGCTGGCATATTGAGTGCAGCACTTTCACGGCATCACTTTTTAGGATTTGAAATACCTCAACTGGAATTCCATCACCTGCACTAGCTTTGTTCATAGTGATGCTTCCTAAGGCCCACTTGGCTTCACATTCCAGGATGGCTGGCTCTAGGTGAGTGATCACACCATCGTATTATCTGGGTCATGAAGATCTTTTTTGTATAATTCTTCTGTCTATTCCTGCCACCTCTTCTTAATATCTTCTGCTTCTTTTAGGTCCATACAATTTCTGCCCTTTACTGAGCCCATCTTTGCATGAAATGTTCCCTTGGTATCTCTAATTTTCTTGAAGAGATCGCTAGTCTTTCTCATTGTATTGTTTTCATCTACTTCTGTGCACTGATCACTGAGAAAGGCTTTCTTATCTCTCCTTGCTATTCTTTGGAACTCTGCATTCAAATGGGTATATCTTTCCTTTTCTCCTTTGATTTTCACTTCCCTTCTTTTCACAGCTATTTGTTAGGCCTCCTGAGACAACCATTTTGCTTTTTTGCACTTCTTTTTCATTTTACTGTGCTTAGTTCATAAATTAAACTTTGGCATAGTTCTGTACATATAGGAAAAAAAAAACCCATAGTATATGTAGGGTTCAGTACAATCTATGGTTTCAGGCATCCATTAGGGTATCCACAGATAATAGGGACTAATGAACCTTGGGTTCTGAGAGGAAGAGTTAGATTTTTTCTTGAGACCAGGTTGTGTTGAGAAGGCCATTTCTTTCACAGGAAAGAAACCCAGCTCTATTAGTGAGAAAGTCTACTGAGACACAATTCCATAGTCTGGGGTGAGGGGCCTCAAGATCTTATTTTGGAAGCTTGGTGAATATTACACCTGTGAAATATAGGTGTCCTGTGGAGACTGAGTTTCTGTGAACCTTTTTCTTGGGTCTCAGGATGGAGGCACACACATCCCCTGTTAGTTCTGGATCTGTGTTTGCAGAGCTAAGTGCCCTGTTCCTTTAGTTATCAGAGGCACTAGACAGGTGAGGGTGTCAAGTAAACTATTTTATTTCTTTCTTTCCCTACATCACTTCTCCACCCCCTAGCAGTGTTTCCTGACATTATCTCTCAACTAACCTAATTTACTTGCACTTGAATCCTCTTGTCAAATCTGCTTGCTTCAGTTCAGTTCAGTTCAGTCACTCAGCTGTGTCCGACTCTTTGCAACCCCATAAATCACAGCACACCAGGCCTCCCTGTCCATCACCAACTCCCGGAGTTCACTCAGACTCACATTCATCGAGTCCGTGATACCATCCAGCCATCTCATCCTTGGTCGTCCCCTTCTCCTCCTGCCCCCAATCTCTCCCAGCATCAGAGTCTTTTCCAATGAGTCAACTCTTTGCATCAGGTGGCCAAAGTACTGGGGCTTCAGCTTTAGCATCATTCCTTCCAAAGAAATCCCAGGGTTGATCTCCTTTAGAATGGACTGGTTGGATCTCCTTGCAGTCCAAAGGACTCTCAAGAGTCTTCTCCAACACCACACTTCAAAAGCATCAATTCTTCGGTGCTCAGCCTTCTTCACAGTCCAACTCTCACATCCATACATGACCACAGGAAAAACCATAGTCTTGACTAGATGGACCTTAGTTGGCAAAGTAATGTCTCTGCTTTTGAATATACTATCTAGGTTGGTCATAACTTTTCTTCCAAGGAGTAAGCGTCTTTTAATTTCATGGCTGCAGTCACCATCTGCAGTGATTTTAGAGTCCCCCAAAATAAAGTCTGATACTATTTCTACTGTTTCCTCATCTATTTCCCATCAAGTGATGGGACCGGATGCCATGATCTTTGTTTTCTGAATGTTGAGCTTTAAGCCAACTTTTTCGCTCTCCTCTTTCACTTTCATCAAGAGGCTTTTTAGCTCCTCTTCACTTTCTGCCATAAGGGTGGTGTCATCTGCGTATCTGAGGTTATTAATATTTCTCCCGGCAATCTTGATTCCAGCTTGTGCTTCATCCAGTCCAGCATTTCTCATGATGTACTCTGCATAGAAGTTAAATAAGCAGGGTGACAATATAAAGCCTTGATGTACTCCTTTTCCTATTTGGAACCAGTCTGTTGTTCCATGTCAAGTTCTAACTGTTGCTTCCTGACCTGCATACAGATTTCTCAAGAGGCAGGTTAGGTGGTCTGGTATTCCCATCTCTTTCAGAATTTTCCACAGTTGATTGTGATCCACACAGTCAAAGGCTTTGGCATAGTCAATAAAGCAGAAATAGACATTTTTCTGGAACTCTCTTGCTTTTTCCATGATCCAGCGGATGGTGGCAATTTGATCTCTGGATACTCTACCTTTTCTAAAACCAGCTTGATCATCAGTGAGTTCACGGTTCATGTATTGCTGAAGCCTAGCTTGGAGAATTTTGAGCATTACTTTAGTAGCATGTGAGATGAGTGCAATTGTGTGGTAGTTTGAGCATTCTTTGGCATTGCCTTTCTTTGGAATTGGAATGAAAACTGACCTTTTCCAGTCCTGTGGCCACTGCTGAGTTTTCCAAATTTGCTGGCATAGTGAGTGTAGCACTTTCACAGCATCATCTTTCAGGATTTGAAACAGCTCAACTGGAATTCCGTCACTCCATTAACTTTGTTCGTAGTGATGCTTTCTAAAGCCCAGTTGACTTCACATTCCAAGATGTCTGGCTCTAGATTAGTGATCACATCATCATGATTATCTGGGTCGTGAAGATCTTCTTTGTATAGTTCTTCCGTGTATTCTTGCCACCTCTTCTTAATATGTTCTGCTTCTGTTAGGTCCAGAACATTTCTGTCCTATATCGAGCCCATCTTTGCATGAAATGTTCCCTTGGTATCTCTAATTTTCTTGAAGAAATCTCTAGCCTTTCCCATTCTGTTCTTTTCCTCTATTTCTTTGCATTGATCGCTGAAGAAGGCTTTGTTAAGCTGCTGCACTAAGCACTAAGCTCAGGCGGCAGCGGCGAGCTGGCACACTAGGTGCAGCCGAAGGAACTACCCCACGTCCGAGGTCAGGGGCAGCAGCCTAGAGTGCCAGGCTGCGACAGCACAGGAACAGCTGGGAGGAGCTACCCTGTGTCTGAGGTCAGGGGCGGCAGCTGGGAGGAGACACCCCGCGTCCGAGGTCAGGGTGGCAGCCGGAAGAAGCTATCTTGCACCCGAGGCCAGGGACTGTTACCCTGAGGAGCCACCCCGAGCCCGAGGCCAGGGGCAGCAGCTGGGAGGAGCCACCCATGCCCGAGGCCAGGGCCTGCGGCCAGGAGGAGCAACCCGAGGAGGGGTGGCTGCGCAGGCACAGGAGGGCCTAGAGGAGCTATCCCACTTTGAAGGTCAGGAACCACGGTGGTAAGGAGATACCCCTCGTCCAAGGTAAGGAGCAGTGGCTATGCTTTGCTGGAGAAGCTGTGAAGAGATAACCCACGTCCAAGGTAAGAGAAACCCAAGTAAGATGGGAGGTGTTGCAAGAGGGCATCAGAGGGCAGACACATTGAAACCATACTCACAGAAAACTAGTCAATCTAATCACACTAGGACCACAGCCTTGTCTAATTCAATGAAACCAAGCCATGCCTGTGGGGCAACCCAAGATGGGCAGCTCATGGTGAAGAGGTCTGACAGAATGTGGTCCACTGGAGAAGGGAATGGCAAGCCACTTCAGTATTCTTGCCTTGAGAACCCCATGAACAGTATGAAAAGACAAAATGATAGAATACCAAAAGAGGAACTCCCCAGGTCATTAGGTGCCCAATATGCTATTGGAGATCAGTGGAGAAATAACTCCAGAAAGAATGAAGGGATGGAGCCAAAGCAAAAACAATACCCAGTTGTGCATGTGACTGGTGATAGAAGCAAGATCCGATGCTGTAAAGAGCAATATTGCCTAGGATCCTGGAATGCCAGGTCCATGAATCAAGGCAAATTGGAAGTGGTCAAACAAGAGATGGCAAGGGTGAACATCGACATTCTAGGAATCAGGGAACTGAAATGGACTGGAATGGGTGAATTTAACTCAGATGACCATGATATCTACTACTGTGGGCAGGAATCCCTCAGAAGAAATGGAGTAGCCATCATGGTCAACAAAAGAGTCCAAAATACAGTACTTGGATGCAGTCTCAAAAATGACAGAATGATCTCTGTTCGCCTCCAGGGCAAACCATTCAATATCACAGTTATCCAAGTCTATGCCCCAACCAGTAATGCTGAAGAAACTGAAGTTGAATGGTTTTATGAAGACCTATAAGACCTTTTAGAACTAACACCCAAAAAAGATGTCCTTTTCATTATAGGGGACTGGAATGCAAAAGTAGGAAGTCAAGAAACACCTGGAGTAACAGGCAAATTTGGCCTTGGAATGTGGAATGAAGCAGGGCAAAGACTAATAGAGTTTTGCCAAGAGAATGCACTGGTCATAGCAAACACCGTCTTCCAACAACACAAGAGAAGACTCTACACATGGACATCACCAGATGGTCAACACCGAAATCAGATTGATTATATTCTTTGCACCCAAAGATGGAGAAGCTGTATACAGTCCACAAAAACAAGACCAGGAGCTGACTGTGGCTCAGATCATGAACTCCTTATTACCAAATTCAGACTGAAATTGAAGAAAGTAGGGAAAACCTCTAGACCATTCAGGTATGACCTAAATCAAATCCGTTATGATTATACAGTGGAAGTGAGAAATAGATTTAAGGTCCTAGATCTGATAGATAGAGTGCCTGATGAACTATGATGATAGATAGAGTGCCTGATGAACTATGGACTGAGGTTCGTGACATTGTACAGGAGACAGGGATCAAGACCATCCCCATGGAAAAGAAATGCAAAAAAGCAAAATCGTTGTCTGGGGAGGCCTTACAAATAGCTGTGAAAAGAAGAGATGCTTAAATAATGATCAGTAAGAATAGTGAGAACTCACTACATATTTGATAATTTGAGCATTTGAGTTAGAAGATAGTTTTGATATTTTGGATCTGCTGACCAGGAATGATGATAGAGAAGTTCTCTGAGTGACATTCTACCAAGAAAGGGAAATAGAAAACACATTAGAGATAGAATATTTCAGACCCTTTCATAATCAAAGAGCACAGCCCTAAGCAAGAGGAAAACAGGATGTAATACAAAAGAAGCATTTTTTTTTTTAACCATGAATCCAACCGCACTGGAATTTATTTTTATCACAGTGAAACCATGGGTAAGTCAACATGCTGGGTAAAGTAACCAGAGTGTGAAGAATCAGATTCTCAACCGAGCTAGAGGAATTTGAATACATTTTAATCCTTCTAAAAGTTACTCAGTGTTTCTAGGAAGAAACTGAGTTATCCTTTACTCTTCTTTCTGAAATTAAAAATATTTTCTGTATAATCAGATTATACAGAGTGAAGTAAGCCAGAAAGAAAAACACCAATACAGTATACTAACACATACATATGGAATTTAGAAAGATGGTAATGATAACCCTGTATGCAAGACAGCAAAAGAGACACAGATGTATAGAACAGTCTTTGGTCTCTGGGAGAGGGAAAGGGTGGGATGATTTGGGAGAATGACATTGAAACATGTATAATATCATATAAGAAATGAATCGCCAGTCTAGGTTTGATTCAGGATACAGGATGCTTGGGGCTGGTGCACTGGGATGACCCAGAGAGATGGTATGGGGAGGGAGGTGGGAGGGGGGTTCAGGTTTGGGAACACGTGTACACCCGTGGTGGATTCATGTTGATGTATGGCAAAACCAATACAGTATTGTAAAGTAAAATAAAGTAAAATTTAAAAAAAATTTCTTTTTGAGAATATAATATATCAAGTTCAGTTCAGTTCAGTCACTCAGTCGTGTCCGACTCTTTGTGACCCCATGAATCGCAGCACGCCAGGCCTCCCTGTCCATCACCAACTCGTGGAGTTCACTCAGACTCACGTCCATTGAGTCGGTGATGCCATCCAGCCATCTCATCTTCGGTCGTCCCCTTCTCCTCCTGCCCCCAATCCCTCCCAGCATCAGAGTCTTTTCCAATGAGTCAACTCTTTGCATCAGGTGGCCAAAGTACTGGAGCTTCAGCTTTAGCATCATTCCTTCCAAAGAAATCCCAGGGCTGATCTCCTTCAGAATGGACTGGTTGGATCTCCTTGCAGTCCAAAGGACTCTCAAGAGTCTTCTCCAACACCACACTTCAAAAGCATCAATTCTTCGGTGCTCAGCCTTCTTCACAGTCCAACTCTCACATCCATACATGACCACAGGAAAAACCATAGCCTTGACTAGATGGATCTTAGTCTGCAAAGAAATGTCTCTGCTTTTGAATATACTATCTAGGTTGGTCATAACTTTTCCTCCAAGGAGTAAGCGTCTTTTAAGGGTATTTCTAAGGACTTAGATTTAAATTTCAGAAACAAATGTCTGTAAGGTCACCTGGTGTTTTATTAAGATCTTGACCAACACTTGGGCTATAAATGATGACCACTATTTTGCCTCCTCTGTCTAACCTGGTTAGATAGAGAGGCCTGGGGGCTTTTGGGCCAGTCTCTTATTTCCTTTATATTTAGAGAAGAAGCTAAAAATCCAACATTTGTAGTGGTTAGTGGGCCAGAGGAAGACTGTGGGCAAGAATGTATATGTTCCTACTAGTTTGATATTATAAAAAAGGACTACTGTGTAACGGAAGCACCATCAGAGATCCTCTGCTGACCCTGTGAGTCACAGCCTGGCTATTTAAAAGGTGGTCTCTGGCCAGCTGTATCAGCATTGCCTTGGAGCTCCTTAGAGACACAGCTTTCCAGGCCTCACCCAGACCCACTAAATCAGAACTTGCTTTATAAAAAGATCCTTAGGTGATTCATATGCACATTAATATTTGAGATGCATTGCTTGAGTTTGCCTTTTGAGGAAGAAAACAAAATCATACTCTAAATATAGCAGCTCTGATTTAAGTCTGCTTCTACAGAGAGGAAAAATAATATTCCAGAAGTCAACCAGATTCCCACAATAGTAATATCTAGCAAAAATTGTTTAAGTGTTAAAGGGCCTTATTGAAGAAGTATATATTCTCTGTTTTGACATATACAGTTAGTTGAGAAATACAGTTAAGTATGGAAGATTCTTTCACTATTTTCAGCCAAAGTCTGTATATTTTTTGTAATGATAGATTTTCATTGGATCATTCAGTTAATAATGTACATTAAGAATTCATTATGTGTATGCTGATTGTCACCCTGGTTATACAACTTATATGCAGAGTACATCATGAGAAACGCTGGACTGGAAGAAACACAAGCTGGAATCAAGATTGCCAGGAGAAATATCAATAACCTCAGATATGCAGATGACACCACCCTTATGGCAGAAAGTGAATAGGAGCTAAAAAGCCTCTTGATGAAAGTGAAAGAGGAGAGCGAAAAAGTTGGCTTAAAGCTCAACATTCAGAAAACGAAGATCATGGCATCCGGTCCCATCACTTGATGGGAAATAGATGGGGAAACAGTAGAAACAGTGTCAGACTTTATTTTTGGGGGCTCCAAAATCACTGCAGATGTTGATTGCAGCCATGAAATTAAAAGACGCTTACTGCTTGGAAGAAAAGTTATGACCAACCTAGATAGTATATTCAAAAGCAGAGACATTACTTTGCTGACTAAGGTCCATCTAGTCAAGGCTATGGTTTTTCCTGTGGTCATGTATGGATGTGAGAGTTGGACTGTGAAGAAGGCTGAGCACCGAAGAATTGATGCTTTTGAAGTGTGGTGTTGGAGAAGACTCTTGAGAGTCCTTTGGACTGCAAGGAGATCCAACCAGTCCATTCTAAAGGAGATCAGCCCTGGGATTTCTTTGGAAGGAATGATGCTAAAGCTGAAGCCCCAGTACTTTGGCCACCTGATGCAAAGAGTTGACTCATTGGAAAAGACTCTGATCCTGGGAGAGATTGGGGGCAGGAGGAGAAGGGGATGACCGAGGATGAGATGGCTGGATGGCATCATGGACTCAATGGACGTGAGTCTGAGCGAACTCCAGGAGATGGTGATGGACAGGGAGGCCTGGCGTGCTGCAATTCATGGGTCGCAAAAAGTCGGACACGACTGAGCGACTGAACTGAACTGAATGCTGATATCCTGAACCCTGTACTCAGGAATGGATAAGGCACTGTTTCTACCCTCAAAGAACTTGACATCTAAATAACAAAGAACTACAAGTGAGGCAAGAGGCATATTACCGAGTAAAAATCAGTATGAAGAGGCAGAGTTTTCCAAATGCCTATAATTCACCTGTGTCATGATGATTCAGTACAATATTGTATTCACATTTTTTATTTGAATATTTATTTGTAGACATCGGTTACATTTCTGCATGAAAGGCATCTTGTTTGCAGGGACTAATATTTGTTAAATGATATGCCCACTGCTGACTTTGACATTTATATAAGCTCTCTGCCAAGGGAAGGAGAATGTAAAAGAATATTATATGAAACAATATGCTTGAGCAATTTCCTATAATATTAAGAATGTCTTACTCTAGAAAGAATATAAATGAAGCCAAATTAACCGAACATTTAAAACACTTTAATCAAGATACAATACAACACAAGAGAAGACTCTACACGTGGACATCAACAGAGGATCAGTATTGAAATCAGATTGACTATATTTTTTGCAGCCAAAGATGGAGAAGCTCTATACAGTCAACAAAAACAAGACTGGGATCTTAATGTGACTTAGAACATAAACCCCTTATTGACAAATAAGTCCATTTTAAACTGAAGAAGGTAGGGAAAACCACTAGACCATTCAGTTCAGCTCAGTCACTCAGACATGTACGACTCTTTGTGACCCCATGGACCACAGCACGCCAGGCCTCCCTGTCCATCACCAACTCCCAGAGCTCAACCAAACTCATGTCCATCGAGTCGGTGATGCCATCCAGCCATCTCATCCTCGGTCGTCCCCTTCTCCTCCTGCCCCCAATCCCTCCCAGCATCAGAGTCTTTTCTAATGAGTCAACTCTTCGCATGAGGTGTCCAAAGTACTGGAGTTTCAGCTTTAGCATCATTCCTTCCAAAGAACACCCAGGGCTGATCTCCAGAATGGACTGGTTGGATCTCCTTGCAGTCCAAGGGACTCTCAAGGGTCTTCTCCAATACCACAGTTCAAAAGCATCAATTCTTTGGCACTCAGCTTTCTTCAGAGTCCAACTCTCACATCCATACACGACCACTGGAAAAACCATAGCCTTGACTAGATGGACCTTTGTTGACAAAGTAATGTCTCTGCTTTTTAATATGCCATCTAGGTTGGTCATAACTTTCCTTCCAAGGAATAAGCTGAAGTCACCACCTGCAGTGATTTTGGAGCTCCCCTCCACAGTGGAGGTGAGAAATAGATTTAAGGGACTAGATCTGAAAGATAGAGTGCCTGACGAAGTATGGGCAGAGGTTCGTGACCTTGTACAGGAGACAAGGATCAAGACCATCCCCATGGAAAAGAAATGCAAAAAGCAAAATGCTGTCTGGGGAGGCCTTACAAATAGCTGTGAAAAGAAGAGAAGAGAAAAGCAAAGGAGAAAAGGAAAGATATAAGCATCCAAATGCAGTGTTCCAAAGACCATTCAGGTACGACCTAAATCAAATCCTTTATGATTATACAGCAAAAGTGACAAATAGATTCAAGAGTTTAGATCTGATAGAGTGCCTGAAGAAATATGGACGGAGGTTCATGACATTGTACAGGAGGCAATGATCAAGACCATTCTCAAGAAAAAGAAAAGCAAAAAGGCAAAATGGTTGCCTGAGGAGGCCTTACAAATAGCTGAGAAAAGAAGAGAAGCTAAAGGCAAAAAAGAAAAGGAAAGCTACACCCATTTGAATGCAGAGTTCCAAAGATGAGCAAGGAGAGATAAGAACACCTTTCTGAGTGATCAATGCAAAGAAGTAGAGGAAAACAATAGAATGGAAAAGACTAGAGATCTCTTCAAGAAAGTTAGACACCGAGAGAACATTTCATTCAAAGATGAACACAGTAAAGGAAAGAAATGATATGGACCTAAGAGAACCAGAAGATATTAAAAAGAGGTGGCAAAAATACACAGAAGACCTATACAAAAAAGATCTTCATGACCCAGATAACTATAACGGGGTAATCACTTATCTAGAGCCAGACATCCTCGAATTCAGAGTCAAGTGGGCCTTAGGAAGCATCACTATGAACAAAGCCAGTGGAGGTGATGGAATTTCAGTTGCTCTGTTTCAAATCCTAAAAGATGATGCTGTGAAAGTGCTGCACTCAATATGCCAGTAAATTTAGAAAACTCAGCAGTGGCCACAGGACTGGAAAAGATCAGTTTTCATTCCAATCCAAAAGAGAGGCAGTGCTAAAGAATGATCAAACTACCACAAAATTGCACTCATGTCACATGCTAGTAAAGTAATGCTCAAAATTCTCCAAGCCAGGCTTCAACAGTACATGAACTGTGAACTTCCAGATGTTCAAACTGGATTTAGAAAAGACAGAGGAACCAGAGATCAAATTGCCAACATCTGCTGGATTATCAAAAATGCAAGAGAGTTCCAGAAAAACATCTACTTCTTCTTTATTGACTATGCCAAAGCCTTTGACTATGTGGATCACAACAAACTGTGGAAAATTCTGAAAGAGATGGGAATACCAGACCACCTGACCTGCCTCCTGAGAAATCTGTATACAGGTCAAGAAGTAACATTTAGAACTGGACATGGAAAAGCACACTGGTTCCAAATCGGGAAAGGAGTACATCAAGGCTGTAAATCGTCATCCTGCTTATTTAACTTATATGCAGAGTACATCAGTACGCTGGGCTGGATGAAGTACAAGCTGGAATCAAGATTGCCAGGGGAAATATCAATTACCACAGATATGTAGATGACACCACCCTTATGGCAGAAAGTGAAGAACTAAAGAGCCTCTTGATGAAAGTGAAAGAGGACAGTGAAAAAGTTGACTTAAAACTCAATATACAGAAAACTAAGATCATGGCATCCAGTCCCATCACTTCATGGCAAATAGATGGGGAAACAATGGAAACAGACTTTATTATTATTATTTTGGCTCCAAAATCACTGCAGATGGTAATGCAGACATGAAATTAAAAGATGTTTGCTCCTTGGAAGAAAAGCTATGACCAACCTAGACAGCATATTAAAAAGCAGAGGCGTTACTTTGCCAACAAAGGTCCATATAGTCAAAGCTATGGTTTTTCCAGTAGTCATGTATGGATGTGAATTGGCTTGAGTGCCAAAGAATTGATGCTTTTAAACTGTGATGTTGGAGAAGACTCTTGAGATTCCCTTGGACTGCAAGAAAATCTAGTCAGTCCATCCTAAAGGAAATCAGTCCTGATTATTCATTGGAAGGACAGATGGTGAAGCTACAACTCCAATACTTTGGCCACCTGATGCAAAGAACTGACTCATTTGAAAGACCTTGATGCTGGGAATGATTGAAGGTGGGAGGAGAATGGGACGACAAAGAATGAGATGGTTGGATGGCATCGCTAACGTGATGGACGAGTTTGATTAAGCTCCAGGAGTTGGTGATGGACAGGGAGCCTGGCATGCTGCTGTACATGGGATTACTAAGAGTTGGACATGACTCAGCAACTGAACTGAACTGATCTGATTGAGATACAATACATATAGCACACTGACTTAAAGTGATTTTTGGTATGTTCAGAGTTGTGCATCTATCACTACATTTAATTTTTAAATCTTTTCGTTACTTTCTAAGAAACCACATACCTTTTAGATTTCACACCCTACTCTACACCTTCCACCACTCGCCAGTTCTCTGTCTTAACCTCAGCCTTGGCAATCACTAATTTACTTTCTAACTCTATAGATTTGCCTAGCCTGCATTTATTATGAATAGAGTCATATGATGTATCGTCCTTTGTGACTGGAATTTTTTTTTCTTCATTTTAACACAGTGTTTTAAAAACTTACTAAATTTTATTTTCATTCTGCATTTCCTTGAAATAAATGTTGTGTTTTCACATTTTCTTCCATCATCTGAATGTGTGATGTGTCCGCCTTAGATTGTAGTACCTAAGTGGTTGAAAACATGTCCAGCAGCTTTAGTTTGTCCTACACATGTTTGGAAGCAAGAAAGTTTTGAGCATGATGGTAAATGGTCCTGAACCAACATGCCATCATCCCTTGGGTCTGATTCACAAAGACAAACTCATTTGGCTGTGACATCCCACCAACTTTATGATGTAGGATAAAGGAAGAAAGAGGGGAGACCAGCTACTGGTCTATGACTGTTACTCCTCTCAACTCATTTTATTAATGTTATTACCTGGAAAATTCTGCTTGATTGTTTTTCATGTGTGTCTTGATAAAAAAATGTTTGAGGTCTCTTGCACCAGAAACTTTTTGCTATGGCCCTTTGGTGTTTATCTGGAAAGTGAAGTATCCAAAGAACCTTATGGATTTAGGCAGTTCCTTTTATAGGAGACATAAAAGCATTAAGAGCATATCTGGACAGTAAATCCTAATGTTTTATTTAACCCATCTCCAAAAACCTAATTATTTCCTATTATTTTAGCCTTTATGTCCTCAGAATCTTTGTCCATACCCATTGGTAGTACTCTGGTTCTTACTCAAAGCATCGAATCTCCATTCTTGTCATGTTCAATATTTTGAATCTAATCCACCTTTAAAATTTCTGCCTGAATGATTTTTATAAATTCAGATTGAATGCCTTGCATGAATGAATGAAAGACTATGATGCAAAGAATGCTTTCTTCTTAGAAATTCTAAATTGTTATAATGTAAGCTTAAAAATAAACTGAAAATCTTAAAATAATTTTAATAGAAAGTATATTTTCTATATTTTGTTACTTTCTGTGTATATATAATAATTTTTAAATTGAAAATTGTAACCCAAGTGCCTGGTAATGAAGAACAGGTGATGATGAAGGAAAGGATGATGATTTGCTTTTTTTTAACATCATCAATAATTTGTGACTTTTAAAAAAGTCTTTCTAGAAAGTCAGTCAGTGTACACCACCTGTACTCTACTGCAAATGTTCTCCATTCTCTTTCCAGATGACCTTGATGGGCCTTTGGTCTAAATGATAACTCTCCATGCCATAGGGAATGCCATTTATTTCTGTCATACAGTGTTGGAAGATGTGAGCCTTGAACTTACCAATGAGACTTCTCTATATATGGTGTGTGTCTTGTGTGTGTTGCTACTCAGTGACTCTTCCATTTCTTGTCAAGTCACAGACCTCAATCTGCATTCTACTCCCCTCACCTTCATCCCAGAAGTGGTGCTATTCTACACTTACTCCTAAGTTTTCTCTAGAGCAGTGGGGAACCCTCTAAACACTTTCTTCTCAAATGAAATCTGTGTGTCCAAAGCCAGAAAACTTCATACATTGTCTTATGAAGTGGGCAAGAAGGGAAGAGCTGAATGGACTCTGCAACAAAATGACTCTACTATAGTTTGAGATGGTGGAGGAAGACAGTAGCATGAAGCTGGGTTCAGATTCAATTATAACAGCAAATGCCTGCCCACCAGGCAGTGAGTAGGGGAATAATTTGCTCTTTCTGATGTGCAACTTGATTCTCCCCCCACATTGACTGTCAGTGTGTTTACTTTTTGTTCTCAGAAAATAGTTGGATTTGAATGGATGTGAAAACATGGTAATTATTAATTTGAAGAAATCTTCAGTTTAGTCCAAACACAGAAAAAGAGATGTGGTCCTCCAATTATAAAATCATATATTTACTGCTTAGCCTGAATTTTCCCAGGAAGTGTATGAGACCTTGTGTATAACAAATCTTCCTTCACAAAGGAGAGAAGGAGTTGAGGAATCTAAGTAGAACTCTGAAAGCTGCTGTTTCTACTCTCTAGCTGCCATTTTTTTCCCATATGAACGATAAGCATTTGTATCTCAAGGGCTTCCAAGGTGGCACTAGTGGTAAAGAACCCACTTGTCAATGTCCGGAAAATTCCCTGGCCAGAGGAACTTGGTGGGCTACAATACATGGGGCCACAAAGCATCAGACATGACTAAACAACTGAACACACACACAGATCTCACATTTGAGGGCTAGTAGTGGAGACTATCTGCTCTTTTTTCTTTTTTTTTTTCTTTTTTAATCTCTATATAATTGTCTTAATGATATTTTATTAGTTTCAGGTGGACAACCTAGTGATTTGATATTTCTGTACATTATAAAATGACCACCACAGTAAGTGTAGTTACCATCTGTCATTATACAAAGTTATTACAATATTATTAACTATATTCCCTATATTATATATTATATCCCCATTTGTATTTATTTTAGAATTGACAGTTTGTACCTTGTAATCTCTCTCACCAATTTCATTCCTGCCCCACTACCCCTTTGGCAACCACTAGTTTGTTCTCTGTATCTATGCATCTGTATCTTGTTTGTTATCTTTGTTTTTTAGATTCCACATATAAGTGAAATTAAATGGTCTTTGTTTTTCTCTGTTTGACTTAATTTCACTTAGCATACCGTTGCAAATGGCAAGATTTCATTCTTTTTGTGGCTGAGTAGTATTCCATTGTACATATACACCACACCTTTATCCATAAAGTTATTGATGGACAGTTAGGTTGCTTCCATATCTTGGCTATTGTAAATAATGTTACAAATAATGTTGTAAATAAGGGTGCATATATTTTTCTGAATTGGTGGCTTTTTTTCCTCTGGGAGAAATATCCAGAAGTGGAATTGCTGGATTATATGGTCACTTTAAATTTTTTTTGAGGAGCCTCCATATTGTTTTCCATAGTAGCTGTGCCAATTTGCATTGATACTAACAGTACACAAAGGTTCTCTTTTCTCCACATTTTCTTATTTATTTTTTATAATAGCCATTCTGACAGGTATGAGACAACATCTCATTGGGGTTTTGATTTGCATTTCTCTGATGATTAGTAATGTTGACTATTTTTTCATGTTTCTGTTGACAATCTGTTTATCTTCATTGGAAAATATTTATTCACTTCTTCTGCCTATTTTTTTAAAATTAGGTTGCTTGGTGTTTTTATTTTATGTAAAGTTGTATGGGTTCTTTGTATATTTTGGATATTAACCTCTTATTGGATATATCAATTGCAGATATCTTCTCCCATTCAGTAGACTGACTTTTAGTTTTGTAGTCTTGTAGATAGTTTCCTTCACTGTGAAGAAGCTTTCTAGTTTGATATAGTTCCATTTGTTTATTTTTGCTTTTGCTTTCTTTGCCTGAGGAGACATATTTAAAAAGTATTTCTAAGACCAATGTCAAAGAGCATATTGCTAAGTTTTCTTCTAGAAGTATTATGGTTTCACATATTATATTTAAATCTTTAACCCATTTTGAGTTTATTTAAGTATATGGTCTACAAAAGTAGCTCAGTTTGATTCTTTTATATGCAGCTGTTCAGATTTCCCAGCACCACTTTTTGAAAAGGCTGTCCTTTCTCCATTGATATATTCTTGCTTATTTTGCTATAGATTAATTGCTGGGAACACCAGACCACCTTATCTGTCTCCTAAGAAACCTGTATATAGAAGAAGCAACAGTTAAAACCAGACATGGAACTGGACTGGTTCAAAATTGGGAAAAGAGTATGTGTCAAGGCTGTATATTGCCATCTTGCTTATTTAACTTCTATGCAGAGTACATCATCTGAAATGCTTGGCTGGGTGAATCACAAATTGGAATCAAGACTGCCAGGAGAAATAGCAACAACTTCAGATATTCAGATGATACTCTAATGGCAGACAGTGAAGAAGAACTAAAGAGCCTCTTGATGAAGGTGAAAGAGAAGACTGAGAAAGTTGGCTTGAGACTCAATATTCAAAAAACTAAAATTATGGCATCCAGTCCTATCATTTCATGGTAAATAGATGGGGAAAAATTGGAAACAGTGTCAGACTTTATTTTCATGGGCTCCAAAAATCACTGCAGATGGTGACTGCAGCCATGAAGTTAAAGATACTTGCTCCTTGGAAGGAAAGCTATGACAATACTAGATAACATATTATAAGTCAGGGACATCACTTTGCCAACAAAGATCTGTTCAGTCAAAGCTATGGTTTTTCCAGCAGTCATGTATGGATGTAAGAGTTGGACCATAATGAAGGCTGAACGCCAAAGAATCAATGCTTGAGAAGACTGTTAAGGGTCCCTTGGACTGCAAGGAGATCAAACCAGTTAATCCTAAAGGAAATAAACCCTGAATATTCATTGGAAGGACTTGTGCTGAACCTGAAGCTCCAATCCTTTGGCCACTTGATGTGAAAAGCCAAATCACTGGAAAAGACCCTGATGCTGGGAAAGATGGAGGGCAAGAGGGGAAAGTGGTGACAGAGGATGAGATGGTTGGATAGCATCACTGACCCAATAGATATGAGTTTGAGCAAGCTCTGGGAGATAATGACGGACAGGGAAGCCTGGAATACTGCAGTCTATGGGTTCACAAAGAGTTGGACACAACTTATAGACTAAACAGCAACAACAGTTACCCATATAACTGTGGGTTCGTTTCTGGGCTCTCTGTGTGGCCCCATTGATCTATGTGTCCATTTTGGTGATAGTACCATATTGTTTTGATGACTATAGCTTTGTAGTATGGTTTGAAATTTGGGAGTGTGATACCTCCAGGTTTGTTCTTCTTCCTAAGATTCTTTTGGCTATTCTGGGTCTTTTGTGCTTCCATACAAACTTTGGAATTATTTGTTCTAGTTCAGTAAAAAGTACCATTGGTATTTTGATAAAGAGTGCTTTAAATCTTTAGATTGCTTTGGAGAGTATGGTCATTTTAGAAAACTCTGGGAGATAGTGAAGGACAGGGAAGCCTGGTATGCTTGCAAAGAGTGACACAACTGAGCAACTGAACAACAACAATTCTTCTAATTCGTGAACAGGGTATATCTTTTTTATCACTTTGCTTTGTCTTCAATTTCTTTAATCAATATTTTGTACTTTTCCTAATATACATCTTTTAGCTCCGTTGTTAGATTTAGGTATTTTATTCATTTTTGATAAAATTGTAAATGGGATTGTTTTTTAACTTCTATTTCTTATGACTCATTTTTCATTCATTGAAATGCAACAGATTTATGTATATTAATTTTGTATCTTGCAACTTTACTGATTCCCTTTATTTGTTCTAATAGTGTTTTGGTAGTATCTTTAGGATTTTCTATATATAGTATCACATCATCAGTAAACAGTGACAACTTTATTTCTTCCTTTTCAATGTGGATTCGTTTGATTTCTTTTCCTCATTTGATTGCTGTGGTGAGGACTTCCAATATTATGTTAAACAGAAGTGGTGAGAAAAGGCATCCTTGTCTTGTCTGATCTTAGATGAATATTGGTTGTAGGTTTGTCATATGTGGCTTTTATTATGTTGAGACATTTTCCCTCTGTACCCACTTTGTTGTGAATTTGTATCATAAATGGATGTTGAATTTTGCCAAACGCTTATTCTGCATCCATTGAAATGATCATGTCATTTTTGTTCTTCAATTTGTTAACAATGTTCTTCAATTTGTTCTTCAATACTGTATTGTATTGTTTGATTTGTGGATCTTGAACTATCCTTGCAAATTGGGGTAATCCCACTTGATTATGGTGAATAATAAGTTTAATGTATTGTTGATTTCAGTTTGCTAATATTTTTTGAGCATTTTTGTGTATGTGTTTATTAGAGATATTAGCCAATAATTTTTTGTGGTTTTGTGTGGAATATTTGGCTTTCATACTAGGTTGATGCTGGCCTCATAGAATGAGTGTGGAAACATTCCTCCTCTTCATATTTTGAAATAGTTTGAAAAAAAATAGGTGTTAATCCTTATATGTATATATGCTTGGTAGAATTTTTCCTCTGAGGCCACCTAGTACTGTTTTGTTGTTGTTGTTGGGAGGTTATTTTTTTTTTTAAGTTGATTCAGTTTCATTACTGGTAAGTTAGTCTGTTCATATTTTCTATTTCTTCTTGATTCAACTTTGGGAGATTGTACATTTCTAGCAATTTATCCATTTCTCCTGAGTTGTCCATTTCATTGGTATATAATTGTTCATATAATCACTTATGATCCTTTGTATTTCTGTGATATCAAATTAACTTCTCTCCCATTTCCAATTTTAATTACGTAGGCACTCTCTCTTTTTTTCTTGACGAGCCTGGCTAAATGTTTATCAATTTTGTTTTTCCTTTAAAGTATCAGTTCTTAATTTCATTAATTTTTTTCTATTTTTTAAGAATTTCTATTTCACTTATCTCTGTCCTGATCTTTATGCTTTCTTTTCTTTTACTAACTTTGACTTTTGTCTGTTTTTCTTTTACTAATACATTTAGGTGTAAGGTTAGATTGGTTATTTGAGATTTTTCTTCTTGTCTCCTGAAGTAGATTTGTATTTGTAACTTCCTTCCTAGAACTGCTGCCAGAGGTCCCAAGGTGGTGGTCATAAGGTTGGGGTATGTGAAAATACAAGCCCATGCCAGCTCACTGGTTGGCTGGTAAGCCCACAGAACTAATAGGTTAGAGGGAGGACTCCAAAGTGGCACTTATCAGCCCCAAGGTCCCTGTGGTGCAATGAGCTTTTAAAAAAGGCTGCTGTTAGGATTTGGGTCTCCAGGGAGAGTCCCATTTGTTTCCGCCTCTCCAGGAAGCCCTACAAGACCAGAGAGTGCATCTGACAGGCTCCTTTCCAATTATTGCCTTTGCTTTGGGTCTGAGTGTGTGAGATTTTGTTCATGCCCTTTAAGAGCATAATCTCTGTTTTCTACAGCATTCCACCTCTCTCATACATATTCTTTATGTCTTCAGCTGTAGAAAATCTTTTCTGCTAGCTTTCAGGTTGTTCTCAAGATATTCTGTAAATGATGGAAGGAAGTGGTCTCAGTTTTCCTGCTTTGTCTTATAAATACATCTGAGATCCATAGAGTTGTCATCATTAGACAGTAAAAATATTAATTTGATTTTAGGAGGACAGTTGGAGAGGAAAGGAGAGAAATAGACAAAGACAGAGAGACAAACACAGAGAGAAGAGTTAATGTAATTTTTTTTTAACTAAAAGTGTTTATTATAAGAAATTAAGGTGAAATTTGGATGTTACTGAATCTCAGAAAAATGTTTTAATAACAGTCATGCCTAAAATAAATGAAGAAATAAATATGAAAGTAATCAGGGATTTTTAAAAACATTTTTAATCTAATTTTTCAATTAGAAATTCTGCCCGTCCTGAACCCCCTTCCCTCCTCCTTCCTCAATACAATATTGTAAAGTAATTAACCTCCAATGAAAATAAATAAATTTATATTAAAAAATAAAAATAGTATGTAAAAAAAGAAATTCTACTCATGCTTACTGAAAAAATGTTTTTGAAAAATATCATATTTGTACTTTCCATAATTCCACTCCCCTTCCCCCTATAGATTTTAGTGAATTATATCATTTTTATTTATTTATTTTAAAAATATAAATATATTTATTTTAATTGGAGGTTAATTAATTTACAATATTGTATTGGTTTTGCCGTACATCAACATGAATCTGCCACAGGTATACACGCATTCCCAATCCTGAACCCCTCTCCCTCCTCGCTCCCCATACCATCCCTCTGGGTCGTCCTAGTAAACCAGCCCCAAGCATCCAATATAATTCATTGAACCTGGAGTGGCGATTTGTTTCATATGTGATATTATACATGTTTCAATGCCATTCTCCCAAATCATCCCACCCTCTCCTTCTCCCACAGAGTCCAAAAGACTGTTCTATACATCTGTGTCTCTTTTGCTGTCTCATGTACAGGGTTACCATTACCATCTTTCTCAATTCCATATATATGCGTTAGTATACTCTATTGGTGTTTTTTCTTTCTGGCTTACTTCACTCTGTATAATAGGCTCCAGTTTCATCCACCTCATTAGAACTGATTCAAATGTATTCTTTTTAATGGCTGAGTAATACTCCATTGTGTATATGTACCATGGCTTTCTTATCCATTCATCTGCTGATGGACATCTAGGTTGCTTCCATGTCCTGGCTATTATAAACAGTGCTGCAATGAACATCGGGGTACATGTGTCTCTTTCAATTCTCGTTTCCTCAGTGTGTATGCCCAGCAGTGGGATTGCTGGGTCATAAGGCAGTTCTGTTTGCAATTTTTTTTAAGGAATCTCCACAGTGTTCTCCATAGTAGCTGTACTAGTTTGCATTCCCACCAACAGTTTAAGAGGGTTCCCTTTTCTCCACACCCTCTTCAGCATTTACTGCTTGCAGACTTTTGAATCACAGCCATTCTTACTGGTGTGAAATGGTACCTCACTGTGGTTTTGATTTGCATTTCTCTGATAATGAGTGATGTTGAGCATCTTTTCATGTGTTTGTTAACCATCTGTATGTCTTCTTTGGAGAAATGTCTATTTAGTTCTTTGGCCCATTTTTTGATTGGGTCGTTTATTTTTCTGGAATTGAGCTGCAGGAGTTGCTTGTATATTTTTGAGATTAGTTGTTTGTCAGTTGCTTCATTTGCTATTATTTTCTCCCATTCTGAAGACTGTCTTTTCACCTTGCGTATAGTTTCCTTTGTTGTGCAGAATCTTTTGATTTTAATTAGATCCCATTTGTTTATTTTTGCTTTTATTTCTAATATTCTGGGAGTTGGGTCATAGGGGAGCCTGCTGTGATTTATGTCATAGAGTGTTTTGCCTATGTTCTCCTCTAGAGGTTTATAGTTTCTGGTCTTAAGGTTAGATCTTTAATCCATTTTGAGTTTATTTTTGTATATGGTGTTAGAAAGTGTTCTAGTTTCATTCTTTTACAAGTGGTTGACCAGTTTTCCCAGCACCACTTGTTAAAGAGATTGTCTTTTCTCCATTGTATATTCTTTTTTTAAAAAATTATTTTAATTGGAGGTTAATTACTTTACAATATTGTATTGGTTTTGCCATACATCAACATGAATCCACCACAGGTATACATGCATTCCCTAATCTGAACCCCCCTCCCTCCTCCCTCCCATACCATCCCTCTTGGTCATCCCGTGCACCAGCCCTAAGCATCCAATATCATGCATCAAACATGGACTGGCGATTCATTTCATATATGATATTATACATGTTTCAGTGCCATTCTCCCAAATCATCCACCCTTTCCCTCTCCCACAGAGTCCAAAATCCTGTTTTATACATCTGTGTCTCTTTTGCTGTCTCGCATACAAGGTTATCATTACCATCTTTCTAAATTCTATATATATGCATTAGTATACTTTATTGGTGTTCTTCTTTCTGGCTTACTTCACTCTGTATAATCAGCTCCAGTTTCATCCACCTCATTAGAACTGATTCAAATGTATTCTTTTCAATGGCGGAGTAATACTCCATTGTGTATATGTACCACAGCTTTCTTATCCATTCATCTGCTGATGGACATCTAGGTTGCTTCCATGTCCTGGCTATTATAAACAGTGCTGCGATGAACATTGGGGTACATGTGTCTCTTTCAATTCTGGTTTCCTCAGTGTGTATGCCCAGCAGTGGGATTGCTGGGTCATAAGCAGTTCTATTTCCAGGTTTTTAGGGAATCTCCACAGTGTTCTCCATAGTAGCTGTACTAGTTTGCATTCCCACCAACAGTGTAAGAGGGTTTCCTTTTCTCCACACCCTCTCCAGCATTTATTGCTTGTAGACTTTTGGATTGGAGCTATTCTGACTGGTGTGAAATGGTACCTCATTGTGGTTTTGATTTGCATTTCTCTGATAATGAGTGATGTTGAGCATCTTTTCATGTGTTTGTTAGCCATCTGTATGTCTTCTTTGGAGAAATGTCTATTTAGTTCTTTGGCCCAATTTTTGATTGGGTAGTTTATTTTTCTGGAATTAAGCTGCAGGTGTTGCTTGTATATTTTTGAGATTAGTTGTTTGTCAGTTGCTTCATTTGCTATTATTTTCTCCCATTCTGAAGGCTGTCTTTTCACCTTGCTTGGAGTTTCCTTTGCTGTGCGGAAGCTTTTAACTTTAATTAGGTCTCATTTGTTTCTTTTTGCTTTTATTTCCAATATTCTGGGAGGTGGGTCATAGGGGATCCTGCTGTGATTTATGTTGGAGAGTGTTTTGCCTATGTTCTTCTCTAGGAGTTTTACAGTTTCTGGTCTTAAGGTTAGATCTTTAATCCATTTTGAGTTTATTTTTGTGTATGGTGTTAGAAAGTGTTCTAGTTTCATTCTTTTACAAGTGGTTGACCAGTTTTCCCAGCACCACTTGTTAAAGAGATTGTGTTTTCTCCACTGTATATTCTTGCCTCATTTGTCAAAGACAAGGTGTCCATAGGTGAGTGGATTTATCTCTGGGCTTTCTATTTTGTTCCGTTGATCTGTATTTCTGTCTTTGTGCCAGAACCATACTGTCTTGATGACTGTGGCTTTGTAATAAAGCCTGAAGTCAGGCAGGTTGATTCCTCCAGTTCCATTCTTCTATCTCAAGATTGCTTTGGCTATTCGAGGCTTTTTGTATTTCCATACAAATTGTGAAATTATTTGTTCTAGCTCTATGAAAAATACTGCTGGTAGCTTGATAGGGATTGCATTGAATCTATAGATTGCTTTGGGTAGTATACTCATTTTCACTATATTGATTCTTCTGATCCATGAACACGGTATATATCTCCGTGTCCTCTTTGATTTCTATTAGTGTCCTCTTTCATTTCTTTCACCAGTGTTTTATAGTTTTCTATATATAGGTCTTTATTTTCTTTAGGTATATATATTCTTAAGTATTTTATTCTTTACTGCAATGGTGAATGGAATTGTTTCCTTATTTTCTCATTATTAGTGTATAGGAATGCAAGGGATTTCTGTGTGTTGATTTTATATCCTACAACTTTACTATATTCATTGATTAACTCTAGTAATTTTCTGGAGGAGTCTTTAGAGTTTTCTATGTAGAGGATCATGTCATCTGCAGACAGTGAGAGTTATATTCTTCTTTTCCAATTTGGATTCCTTTTATTTCTTTTTCTGCTCTGATTGCTGTGGCCAAAACTTCCAGAACTATGTTGAATAGTAGTGGTGAAAGTGGGCACCCTTGTCTTGTTCCTGACTTTAGGGGAAATGCTTTCAATTTTTCACCATTGAGGATAATGTTTGCTGTGGGTTTGTCATATATAGCTTTTATTATGTTGAGGTATGTTCCTTCTATTTCTGCTTTCTGGAGAGTTTTTATCATAAATGGATGTTGAATTTTGTCAAAGGCTTTCTCTGCATCTATTGAGATAATCATATAGCTTTTATTTTTCAATTTGTTAATGTGGTGAATTACATTGATTGATTTGTGGATATTGAAGAATCCTTGCATCCCTGGGAGAAAGCCCACTTGGTCATGGTGTATGATCTTTTTAATGTGTTGTTGGATTCTGATTGCTAGAATTTTGTTAAGGATTTTTGCATGTATGTTCATCAGTGATATTGGCCTGTAGTTTTCTTTTTTTGTGTCATCTTTGTCAGGTTTTGGTATTAGGGTGATGGTGGCCTCATAGAAAGAGTTTGGAAGTTTCCCTTCCTCTGCAATTTTCTGGAAGAGTTTGAGTAGGATAGGTGTAAGCTCTTCTCTTAATTTTTGGTAGAATTCAGCTGTGAAGCCGTCTGGACCTAGGCTTTTGTTTTCTAGAAGATTTTTTATTACAGTTTCAATTTCTGTGCTTGTGATGGGTCTGTTAAGATTTTCTATTTATTCCTGGTCCAATTTTTGAAAGTTGTACTTTTCTAAGAATTTGTCCATTTCTTCCACGTTGTCCATGTTATTGGCATATAATTGCTGGTAGTAGTCTCTTATGATCCTTTGTATTTCTGTGTTGTCTGTTGTGACCTCTCCATTTTCATTTCTAATTTTATTGATTTGATGTTTCCCCCTTTGTTTCTTGATGAGTCTGGCTAATGGTTTGTCAATGTTATTTATCCCTTCAAAGAACCAGCTTTTGGCTTTGTTGGTTTTTGTTATGGTCTCTTTTGTTTCTTTTGCATTATTTCTGCCCTAATTTTTAAGACTTCTTTCCTTCTACTAACCCTGGGATTCTTCATGTCTTTCTTTCCTAGTTGCTTTAGGTGTAGGGTTAGGTTATTTATTTGACTGTTTTCTTGTTTCTTGAGGTATACCTGTATTGCTATGAACTTTCCCCTTAGCACTGCTTTTACAGTGTCCCACAGGTTTTGGATTGTTGTGTTTTCATTTTCATTTCGTTTCTATGCATATTTTGATTTCTTTTTTGATTTCTTCTGTGATTTGTTGGTTGTTCAGCAGCGTGTTGTTCAGCCTCCATATGTTGGAATTTTAAATAATTTTTCTTCTGTAACTGAGATCTAATCTTACTGCACTGTGGTCAGAAAAGATGTTTGGAATGATTTCTTTCTTTCTTTTTTTTTTTTTTTTTAATTCACCAAGGCTAGATTTACAGCCCAGGATGTGATCAATCCTGGAGAAGGTTCCATGTGCGCTTGAGAAAAAGGTGAAATTCATTGTTTTGGGGTGAAATGTCCTATAGATATCAGTTAGGTCTAACTGGTCTATTGTATCATTTAAACTTTGTGTTTCCTTGTTAATTTTCTGTTTAGTTGATCTATCCATAGGTGTGAATGGTGTATTAAAGTATCCCACTATTATTGTGTTATTGTTAGTTTGTCCTTTCATACTTGTTAGCATTTGTCTTACATATTGTGGTGCTCCTATGTTGGGTGCATATATATTTATAATTGTTATATTTTCTTCTTGGATTGATCCTTTGATCATTATGTAGTGTCCTTCTTTGTCTCTTTTCACAGTCTTTGTTTTAAAATCTATTTTCTGACATGACTATTGCTATTTCTGCTTTCTTTTGGTCTCTATTTGTCTGGAAAATCTTTTTCCAGCCCTTCACTTTCAGTCTGTATGTGTCCCTTGTTTTGAGGTGGGTCTCTTGTAGACAACATATATAGGAGTCTTGTTTTTGTATCCATTCAGCCAGTCTTTGTCTTTTGGTCGGGGCATTCAACCCATTTACGCTTAAGGTAATTATTGACAAGTATAATCACATTACCATTTACTTTAATGTTTTGGGTTCGAGTTTATACATCTTTTTTGTGTTTCCCGTCTAGAGAATATCCTTTAGCATTTGTTGGAGAGCTGGTTTGTGGTGCTGAATTCTCTCAGCTTTTGCTTGTCTGTAAAGCTTTTGATTTCTCCTTCATATTTGAATGAGATCCTTGCTGGATCTACAGTAATCTGGGCTGTAGGTTATTTTCTTTCATCACTTTAAGTATGTCTTGCCATTCCCTCTTGGCTTGAAGAGTTTCAATTGAAAGATCAGCTGTTATCCTTATGGGAATCCCCTTGGGTATTATTTGTTGTTTTTCCCTTGCTACTTTTAATATTTGTTCTTTGTGTTTGATCTTTGTTAATTTGATTAATATGTGTCTTGGGGTGTTTCACCTTGGGTTTATCCTGTTTGGGACTCTCTGGGGTTCTTGGACTTGGGTGATTATTCCCTTCCCCATTTTAAGGAAGTTTTCAACTACTATCTCCTCAAATATTTTCTCATGGTCTTTCTTTTTGTCGTCTTCTTCTGGGACTCCTATGATTCGAATGTTGGGGCATTTAATATTGTCCTTGTGGTCTCTGAGATTGTCCTCATTTCTTTTAATTCATTTTTCTTTTTTCCTCTCTGATTCATTTATTTCTACCATTCTATCTTCTACTTAAGTAATCCTATCTTCTACCTCTGTTATTCTATTATTTGTTGCCTCCAGAGTGTTTTTTATCTCATTTATTGCACTATTCATTATATATTGACTCTTTTTTATTTTATTCTAGGTCCTTGTTAAAGCTTTCTTGCATCTTCTCAATCCTTGTCTCAAGGCTATTTATCTGTGATTTCATTTTGATTTCAAGATTTTGGATCATTTTTACTGTAATTATTCAGAATTCTTTATCAGGTAGATTCCCTATCTCTTCCTCTTTTGTTTGGTTTGGTGAGCATTTATCCTGTTCCTTTACCTGCTGGGTATTCCTCTGTCTCTTCATCTTGGTTATATTGCTGAGTTTGGGGAGTCCTTTCTGTATTCTGGCAGTTTGTGAAGTTCTCTTTATTGTGGAGTTTCCTCGCTGTGGGTGGCATTGTACAGGTGGCTTGTCAAGGTTTCTTATTTAGGGAAGCTTGTGTTGGTGTTCTCACGGGTGGAGCTGGATTTCTTCTCTCTGGAGTGCAATGAAGTGTCCAGTAATGAGTTATGAGATGTCAGTGGTTTTGGAGTAACTTTGGGCAGCCTGTATATTGGAGCTCAGGGCTGTGTTCCTGTGTTGCTGGAGAATTTGCATGGTATGTCTTGCTCTGGAACCTGTTGGCCCTTGGGTGGTGCTTGGTTTCAGTGCAGATATGGAGGCGTTTGATGAGCTCCTGTCAATTAATGTTCCCTGGAGTCAGGAGTTCTCTGGTGTTCTCATGATTTGGACTTAAGCCTCCTGCTCCTGGTTTTCAGTCCTATTTTTACAGTAGTCTCAAGACTTCTCCTTTTCTACAGTACAGATGATAAAACATCTAGGTTAAAGAAGATAAGTTTCTCCACAGTAAGGGACACCCAGAGAGTTTCACAGAGTTACATGGAGAAGAGAAGAAGGAGGAGGGATTTAGAGGTGACCTGAATGAGATGAGGTGGAATCAATGGAGGAGAGAGGAAGCTAACCAATAATCACTTTCGTATGTGCAATCCACAACTGGACCGCTCAGAGATGTTCATGGAATTATACAGAGAAGAGAAGAGGGAAGAAGGAGACAGAGGTGGCCAGGAGGATAAAAGGGGGGAATCAAAAGGAGGAGAGAGATCCAGCCAGTAATCAGTTCCCTAAGTGTTCTCCACCGTCTGGAACAAACCAAGATTCACAGAGTTGGGTAGAGAAGATAGGGTATAGGGAGGAGACAGATGCAACCTTTTGGAGAAAAAGGAGAGTCCGAAGGGGGGGAGAGAAGTCAAGGCAGTAATCTCACTCCCAATTAAAAATGGGTACTGAAGATTGGGTTCTTAATGGTACAAAATTGATAACAAATGCCAAACAGCAAAGATTAAAAATTTAGAGTTTGGAATTTAAAAAATACAATATTAAAGAAAAGAAGAAAAAAAAGAAAAAAAGAAAAAAAAAGTCACAAAATTATAAAATATATATATATATGAAGTTTGCTTTAAAAAATAGGATCTTTTTTTTTTTTGCAAAGTAATAGTAGGTTATAAAAGTGAAAATTAAAGGAGTAATAGAGGACTTAAAATTAAAAAAATAAAAAAAAAGAATGATCATAAAAATAGTAAAAATATATCTAAGTGTTTCTCTGGTGTTGTTGTGGGTATTGTGGAGTCAGTTCATTTTCAGATAGTTCCTTGGTCCGGCTTATATTTCTCAAGATCTATAGGCCCCTTCTTATGTAGTTGGTACTAACAACAGGGTTTTAATCTATTGCACCTGTCACTTCCAAGGCAGTGCCCTCTGTTTTAGCTTCTTCTGCTTGCTGGTCTCTTTAGTGTCTGATTTCCCCCCTGACACAAAGGGGGTGGTGGTGGACACTTTTTTTTTAGGCTCATTTGTTCAGTTTTGCTGTGGGGAGGGAGGGAAGCTGCAAACAAATAACACTGGCGTGTGCTCGCAGTGCCTCAGCCACACTGCGCCTGCCCCCGCTCACGGCGCATGTGCCCTTCCTGCCCACACTGCTCAGGCCCTAGGTTGCTCCGCTGGGAACCATCCAAGGCTGACCCTGGGCTGCATGCACCTCCAGGTCTAAGCCACTCAGGTTCAGGCACTCAGGTAGTCCTCAGAGGCGCAGACTCGGTTGGGCCTGCGTTTTGTGCCCTTCCCAGGTCTGAGCAGCTCAGGTGATGAGGTGTTTGGTAAGTGCAGTCGCTGTGACTTATTGCCTCCCCCGTCCCTGCAGCTTGGTTTTCTGGGTGTACAACCGGCACACCTTCTCAGGTGGATCTTGATTGTCCAGAACACCAAGAAGTCTTAGTTAGCAAAGAAGCCTGCTTGAAGTTTGGTAGATAATGTCTCTCTGGGGCTGCAATTGCCCCCTTCCAGCTCTGGCTGCCTGTCACCAGAGGGGGATGGTCTGCATCTGGCTAGTTTTGTTCAGCCCTTTGTTCTGTGTGCTGGCCTGGTGGTGTCTTAGGGCTTTTCTTGTGGTAGCTATCCCATAGTCTGGTTTGCTAGCCCAAGTTGGTTTGCTCAGATTGCCCTCCAGGCATTCAGGCCAGATCCTTACTCTAAGCAATGCAGTTCACGCCTCCCTGCCCAGCCCCCGCTTGCTAGTGGTGGGTGCAGGCGTTTGTGCTGCTTCTCCACTGAGGGAGTTACCATTGGGCTCATAATCTATGGGTTTTAATTAATTATTTATTTTTCCTCCCTGTTATGTTGCCCTCTGTGCTTCCAAGGCTTGCCACAGACTTGGCAGTGAGAGTGTTTCCTGGTGTTGGGAAACTTCTCTCTTTTTAAGACTCTCTTCCCAGGATGGAGCTCCATCCCTACCTCTTTTGTCTCTTTTTTTTTCTTTTATATTTTTTCCTACCTCCTTTCAAAGACAATGGGCTGCTTTTCTGGGTGCCTGATGTCCTCTGCCGGCATTCAGAAGTTGTTTTGTGGAATTTACTCAGCATTGAAATGTTCTTTTCATGAATTTGTGAGGAAGAAAGTGGTCTCCCCATCCTATTACTCCGCCATCTTACAACCGCCGAATTATATCATTTTTAAGGTCAGGTTTTAGATCATGAATTTTCTACTCTCTAATATTTCACCCCACTTTTTTTGTTGCCATTGTTATGCCTCAACTTCCTAGGCTGTAAATTTGTTTTAGAATAATACAAACTTCATATGGAAATTCATAACAGTAAAATGAGTTACCCTAAGTAAGTCACTTACAACAGTGCCTGGGACTACTAGCAACTTTACTTTCTCTGCTACAGATGATCAATATCATATGTGAGATGCAGCCAAGTATTACAATGCAACACTTATCAGACCAATCCGATTATTAAATTTTACATTTCTTGGACTTAAATCTTTCTCCAGGTTAACACTCAATCTCTTTCTTTATGAAGTATGCTTGAACTCACTTGGATCCTTTAAAAATTTGCTAAGAGTCCAGCCCTCTGTGGATGACCAGCATTTCTTTACTTTTTTGAGGCAATGTTGATGATCCCCTACTCTGTTGGACAGGTATCTATAGTACTGCATCTATTACACATTTTATAATTTTTGATCATATAAAAAATCATGTCTGGGTATTTCTTTTTAATAAATATGAGAAGTTTTGATTCATATTTTCATTTCTTCATTTATTCAGCAAACTCTTATGAAGCATATACTATGTTTAGAGATGGCAAGAATATACAGAAGAACTGTACAAAAAAATGTCTTAGTGACCTGGATAACCTTGATGGTATGTTTACTCACCTAGAGCCAGACATCCTGGAGTGTGAAGTCAAGTGGGCCTTAGGAAGCATTATTATGAACAAAGCTAGTGGAGGTGATAGAATTCCATTGAGCTATTTCAAATCCTAAAAGATGATACTGTTAAAGTGCTGCACTCAATATGCCAGCAAATTTGGAAAACAGAAGTGGCCACAGAACTGAAAAGCATCAATTTTTATTCCAATTCTAAAGAAAGGCAATGCCAAAGAATGTTCTAACTACCATACAATTGTACACATTTCACATGCTAGCAAGATTATGCACAAAATCCTTCAAGCTAGCCTTCAGCAGTGTGTGAACTGAGAGTTTTCAGACTTACAAGCTGGTTTTAGAAAACGCAGAGGAAGCAGAGATCAACTTGCCAACATCCACTGGATCTCAGAAAAAGCAAGGGAATTCCAGAAAAAAACAACTACTTCTGCTTCTTTGACTATGCTAAAGCCTTTGTGTGGATCACAACAAACTGTGGAAAACTCTTAAAGAATGTGGGAATACCAGACCATCTTACCTGTCTCCTGAGAGGCCTGTATGCCAGACTAGAAGCAATAGTTAAAACTGGACATGAAATGACAGACTGGTTCAAAATTGGGAAAGGAGTACATCAAGACTGTATATTGACACCCTGTTTACTTAACTTCTATGCAGAGTAAATCATGCATAGTGCTGGGCTGGATGAACAACAAGCTGAAATCAAGATTGCTAGGAGAAATATTAACAACCTCAGATATGCAGATGGCACACTTTAATGGCAGAAAGTGAAGAGGAACTAAAGATCCTCTTAATGAAAATGAAAAAGGAGAGTGAAAAGTTTGGCTTAAAAGTCAACATTCAGAAAACAGAGATCATAGCATCCAGTCTCATAACTTAATGGCAAATAGATGGGAAAAAAGTGGAAACAGACTTTATTTTATTGGGCTCCAATATCACTGCAGATGGTGACTGTAGTCATGAAATTAAAAGATGCTTGCTCCTTGGAAGAAAAGCTATGATAAACCTAGAGAGCGTATTAAAAAGCAGAGACCACCTTACCAACAAAAGTCCATATAGTCAAAGCTATGTTTTCCAGTAGTCATGTATGGATGTGAGAGCTGGACCATAAAGAAGGCAGAGCACTTAAGAATTGGTACTTTTGAATTGTGGTTTTGGAAGAATACTCTCAAGAGACCCTTGGACTGCAAGTGGTCTTTAAGATCTTTAAGATGGCATCACTAATTCAATGGACATGAATTTGAACAAACTGTGAGAGATAGTGGAGGACAGAGAAGCCTGGCATGCTGCAGTTCATGAGATCTCAAAGAGTTGGCAACAACTTAGCAACTGAACAACAACAATATTTAGAAAACAAGCAAAAATATGAACAAAAACTTTAAAACACTGTAGAAATTCAATGGAGAGTAAAATTTTGTCCCTTCCTTCAAGGATATTAAAAAGAATGGAGAAGACAGCCTTGTAAGCAAAGTCATATGTAGTGACAAGGGATCATCAGCCAGGTCTGAAAGAGTATCCAGATAATAGACAATAATTGATTGTTCTATGGTTAAATTTAGTGAAGTCTATAGAGATACAGGATGTATCAAGTAAGCAGAACAGAGATTGATTGACAAGGAGAAGGTCATCATATGAGTATCTGTTTACATCAAGGAGATGTAGTGGTGCTTCTTTAAGACAGTTTTCCACAAATTGGTTTCAGGTTTCTACATCATGAGAAGACAGGAAAATCAATCATGGGCCCCATGACAGGGGCCCAAAATGGTAGCTTGATTGAGGAACAAAACAGAAGATCAGTTGTTAAACCTGAAGCAGAAATTTTTACCTGGAATTTAATTCCAGAAATTTATGGAGCTTAAATTCCCATGAAAGCCTCCAAATGTCCAGCAGGACTAGCCTGCACCTTAGGACTCAGTCATTCTCAGCTAGAAGAAGGAGTACAGGAGGGCGGGTCTTTGCAGGGTCAATATAATAAGTCTTCTCTTTAGTTGTTTCTAGTTCCCTATTAGCTCCTATATTCACTATCTGGCAGGTAGGTTGTACTTTTGGACTAAGTTTTTCTTTTCAATTTTATCTGAATTCTCTTTGCTCAGGTTTCCAAATTGTTCTGGGTGACATCTGCCTGTCACCAGTAAAACCAAAAGGATAGCAGGATAGATTGCTTTGCACAGGGCAGACAGGTAATTACAGCTTTAATTTTGTTTTGTTTTTGCAAGGATCCAGGTGTCCAACCTCTTTATCTCACAAAAGAACCTTAATAAATGTGGGAGTGTTGGCAGACAAGATGGCCCAGTGGGCAGCCTGCCCATCAGATGTGTTAGCCTTCTGCTATTGAAATAGTACTTCCCATGGAAGCATCACACATCAGGAATTCTCTCCTGGTCCAAGCACCCCAGCAGCTTCCAAGGTGGGAGCACAATTAGAGACATGGAGACTTTGAAGCAGCCAAGAGATACATTTCACCTTGGAAATTTATATTTCAACAGAGTGCTCGTGCCATGTGAACATTAATCATTCCCCTGTAAAGCATTCTCATTGTGAAACCAAGTTCTCTGGAGCAGGAATCTGTTGGCTAGTTGGCAGGTCTGTCTCTGGTTTTGAAGAATTGACCACTTTAGAAGTTATCCTCATATAGAATATAAGTGGGATTTTCTAGAATTCCTTTTCAAAACATACGTACTTTCTTACACATATGCACAAAGTTGAGTCACATATGGGAAAACTAGGACTTAAAAGTGTAATAGGCTAAGTCTTGGGTCCAGGCTGAACAGCGGCCTCAAGAGACTGTCTAGGGAGGGTCTACCAGTATCTACTAGGTTCAAGAAAATTGATAATGTGAAAACCAAGGCATCTGGCAAGAGAAGTCTGAAGCCTAAAGTCTCAGACAATAGACAGAACCTGGAATAAGGAAATGTGGTAGGTCTACTTTCCATAGGATGGGATGGAGTGAGTGGGTAGATCTATGTTTCCAAGAAACCCTGGGAGTTGGTAAAATACAAGAGACACCGATCAATTCAGGGACTCAGATATGGATGCTTTAGAAAATTCTACTTATTAAATCGTGAAATAAGATTAGAAGGATTAGATTAGAAAGGAAAAAAGCCCAGTGACCAGAACTGATTGCAATTAGGAACCCACAATGGAATATTACTCAGCCATTCAAAAGAATACATTTGAATTAGTTCTAATGAAGTGGATGAAACTGGAGCCTATTATACAGAGTGAAGTAAGCCAGAAAGAAAAACACCAATACAGTATACTAATGCATATATATGGAATTTAGAAAGATGATAATGATAACCCTGTATGTGAGACAGCAAAAGAGACACAGATGTATAGAACAGTTTTTTGGACTCTGTGGAATAGGGAGAGGGTGGGATGATTTGGGAGAATGGCATTGAAACATGTATAATATCATATATGAAACGAATCGCCAGTCCAGGTTTGATGCAGGATACTGGATGCTTGGGGCTGGTGCACTGACACGACCCAGAGGGATGGTATGGGGAGGGAAGAGGGAGGGAGTTTCAGGATGGGAAACACGTGTATAACTGTGGCGGATTTATGTTGATGTATGGCAAAACCAATACAATATTGCAAAGTAATTAACCTCCAATTAAAATAAATAAATTTATATTTAAAAAAATTAAACAAAATCTCAATATAAGTGTTCTTACACTTTTTGAGTCTGAGGGCAATGTCATTTCAGATGGTATTCTGAGTAGGTACTATTTTTTTAACAGGCAAGAAGGAACAGCTGAAAAAGATCTTTTGAACTTGGAGATTGCAGCTAGTTCCAGTCATGGATTCTTGCCAAACAACCTTGATTCTTGCATTCTAGTAAGTATTTCTATTTCCATGGCATGGAAACAAACTGGCTCAGACCTATTATCCTGAGAAGTTGCAAGGCCATCTCAGGGAGACTTACCTTAGTGAAAAACTATCTTGGATTAAGGAGATTTGCCTCTTCTTCTGGCCTCCTAGAATAACCAGCAAAAGTTCATTTAATAGAGTGGAATGGTTGCATAAGTCTTGGGTCCACACTGAACAGCAGCCTCAAGAGACTGTGAAAGTCGCTCAGTCGTGTCCAACTCTTTGTGACTCCATGGACTATACAGTCCATGAAATTCTCCAGGCCAGAATACTGGAGTGGGTAGGCTTTCCCTTCTCCAGGGGATCTTCCCAACCCAGGGACTGAATATAGGTCTCCTGCATTGCAGGCAGATTCTTTACCAGATGAGCCATAAAAGAAGCCCCTCAAGAGACTAATTCCCAAATTTAAGTATCCAGGCCTTGGCTAGAATGGATAACTGTATCTAGTCCTGAACAAGTTAGAGGACTGGATGAAACTAGACACAACTGGTGAAGGAGAAATTTTTAGCCCCAGTGAGAACAAAAGAATAGGAATCTAAGGGTAAAGATTACCAAATGGGATAGTAGCAGGAGTTCTGAAGAGACAGTATTGACTGGATTGGAAGATACAATCAGGCTTCAGACGGGATTGGCATTGGGTTTCAACTCTCAGGGGAAACGGGAAACCTGGAGAAACTGGGAACAAAGCAAGGCTAAGTTTCTATTTTCTATGGAAGATCTCTGAAGGCTTCCTGATTCTAGCAATATCCACCTGCTGTGTGTCTAGCACACAGTATTGTTTTTGTTGAGTGTCTGTTATATTATCCCATATGTTTGCCAAACATTTATCTGCTCAGCCAGGGAGCTTATAATCTTCTTTGATAAAAAGGACAGGAAACAAACATGATTTTGCATATTTTTGAAACTACATTACAGCTGGGATTTTGTTGTATTCTTCTGGGAAGTACCGGTGTTCTCAGGTATTCCACTCCTCTTCATTCAGTTTGATAACATTCCACTCTACTCCATGTCATTCCATTTTAATTTATACAGTTTCTATCCAGGGCTACAGCTGTGCTAACAGAGGGGTCCAAAGATGAATAGACAAACTATTGACTCAGAAAAAGTTTCATAAAATATGTGTCACTCATCTTGTGAGCAGACTCTCAAAAATAAAGTTTCATTTTATTCTCTCCATGGAGAGTTATGTTGTAATCTGAAAATGTATCAAAAGTTTGAAATAAATAAATTGGTTCAATAGTGTTTGACCTGAGTTCCCCCAAGATATTTGACCACAAAAAGTTTTTTGTTCTTTACTTACTTATTAATAGCCCACTGAATTATTTTAGGTGGACCATAAGATTGTCACACATTGTGATCTAGGGCTGATTCCTAACATTTAAGTATCCAGGTAGGCCAGAAAGGGAAACCTGGTGCCTCTGGAGCTTTATGAATATTAAAATGCTGGAGTAGAGCTTGAACATGTGAGTTTTGGCTTTAGGACTTACTGAAGCAAAGTCATTTAAGGTCTGAGTAGGAAAGCCTTGAAGGGAGAAGATGATTTTTGTCTGTTTTTTTTTTTTTTTTTTGCTATTTCTCAGCTTTAAATTTCATGAGTTACCAATTAATTGGCTAGTGTAATTTTCCTCAACTCTTTTTTTTTTTCCCAAATAAGAGAATACATATCAGGAGACATTCACATACTCATAGATTTACATATTCCTATCCAGGAATCTGACTCATGGCAAAATATTTTGTCACTGAATATTTGAAGACCCTGGAATAGAGCTTTGGTCTCTGACTCATGGCAAAATATTTTGTCACTGAATATTTGAAGACCCTGGAATAGAGCTTTGGTTCCTATCTTGCTGTCTGGATGAGGAACATAGAGGTTAGTGGCTCTACAAAGGTGTTGCTAATGCCCGTTGTAGTAATCTGGTTATTTTAGTGCCCACTGTATTTTCAAAGCCAACACGTAGAAGCTTCTTCTGAACATTACTGGGCTTAATATTCCAAATAAACATGCAGAAAGATGACAAAGTCAAAGCAGCAGCTGGCCTGAAGATGGCTTGATAGGAGGTTAGCAGGTGGAACTAATGGCAAAGGAAGGCATGGATCAGAATGAGAGCAGAGCAACGAAGCTCAGCAGGGGGTTGTGGAATGTCTGCCCTGACCAGAAAGACCTGGGTCAGGTGCTGAGGAGCACACTGTGAGGACTGAGTTTCAAGCTTGGAGTTCCAGTTCTGGGAAGGAGTTGGACAGAAGGCTAAGGCTGGGCTCCTGACCCCAGCACCAATAAAAGTAAAACAGTGGCAGGTGTTTGTAGAATAAGTAAAATCCAAGTAGGAGACTAAAAATATTAACAGTTATTGTAGGACTAATAGTTTCTGTTTTTGTTTAGTCACTAACTCCTGTCTGACTTTTTTGCAAGCCCATGGACTATAGCCCACCAGGCTCCTCTCTCCATGGGATTTCCCAGGCAAGAATACTAGAGTAGGTAGCCATTTCTTTCTGTAGGGGATCTCCTGACCCAGGGATCAAACTTTCATCTTCTGGTTGGCAGGCAAATTCTTTACCACTGAGCCATATGGGAAGCCAGAACTAATAGTTACTGTACTCAAAAAGGGGCTCAACTTTAAGATGATTTCCATGACATAGCTGAGAAATTTGCAGAATCATCAGTTTACAGTAAACTAAATCCTAGTGTTCATCTCTTTAATTAATTAATATTAAAAATCAGTATAAAAACACAATTAGAACTAAATGTGCTTAAAATAAATATTTTGGATTCTATTAATATTTTCCCATAAATATTCTAGTATTCTCAAGGATAACTTAATAGAAACACCAGAAAATGTCAAAGTGTATCAGTTTTGTAGTATGATGTTATTTTTTTTGCAGTATTTTTTGTGTTTATAAGTGTACTACAGCATTATAGCCATTATTCTATTTCATTGAGTTTTTCAAAATTTCAACTATTTTCTAATTATAGAAAAAATTTAAAACTTCCTATGCAATCTTTTTTTTCCTTATAAACAAAATACATGCAGATTATCTGTATTCTATCTTGTGTTTCTTTTTTTATTCCTTCTGTATCTTTTTTTTTTTTTAATGTTTGTTCTTCTGAAAAGGGCCTCTTAAATATTTCATTTAAGTTATCTGGCATTTCTGCAACACAAGATCCTTGTACGTCCAACAATGATCTCTTTCTTTTTCATTTATTTTTCTATTTTTAAAGCAAGGTTGTGTAAGATTTCCTCTTCTTTCTCATATAGTGGGGAGGTAATAAATCCATTATACAGATGAATCTAAGGGATAGAAACAAAGATTTATCTAAAGGCAAAACCAATACAATATTGTAAAGTAATTAGCCTCCAATTAAAATAAATAAATTTATATAAAAAAATTAAAAATAAAGAATACCAGACATCTCAAGTTTAAAAAAAAAAAGGCATGTGAATGATTTCCATTAGAATCAAGGTTGCTGTACAGTTGCTGTAAGTGATCTCTTTTTCATGGTTCTCTGCAGTGTATGGAAGTTCCAATGTGTGAAGAAATTTTCCATAAAGAGTTTTAAAAATCTCAAAATCACAGGGCCAGCCTGACAGCAGAGATTTTCTGATGTTGAGCGCTGAGTAAAATTTGGGCAACTGATATTTTCTTAGGTACACACAGGGTTGAGTACCCCCTCCCAAAGCATATCCCACTGACTGGGTTTTATTTATCACAACTGGGCAGCACATTGTCAAATTCACCTTCTTAAGAGCACAGCACCAGCTTGGCCACACAGATAAGAATGATCCCGGAAGATTGAGTTTAAAATCAGTCTTGTGAGGAGAGATGTTAACTGTCGCCTGCCAAGGAAACAGGAGGACCCTGACACTCTTTGATATATTTGGAGGTGACAAAAAAATGACACTGAGTTGGTAGCTCTTCTAGGAAATATGTCTGAATACCAGCACGAGATAGAGGCCCTTCTTGGCTCACTTCAGACTGAGATTATAGTACCTACTGCCACTCCTTATGTAGTAGTTTCATGAACCTTATTACAAAGTGCAGGGGCTCCAGCTGTATTATTTCATTCCACAATTTGGAAATAAAGAAGGTAGGTCAAAGTGTGGTTTACACTTTCAATTTCTTGAGTGGTGTGTATCCATCACATATAGTATTTTGTAGGTATTTTGTTCACCTTATGAGAAAGATTGTGCCAAGTTTCCATCTGTCACATGGGCATTTTCCTTGCACAGGGGATGCAGTTCTTATACTTAATCCTCAGTTCAGTAGGGAAGCAAATGTTCTTGCATGAGTTGCCTTCACCTATTTTTTCTTTTTTGTCAGAGCTACCTATTTAATTTTTTTTAACTTCTTCAGTTTTATTAAGATGCAATTTACATGTAATATTATACAAGTTTAAACTGTATAACACAATAGTTAGATACATGTATATTGCAAAACTGTTACCACAGTAAGGTTATTAACAAACATCAGCTCACATTTACATTGTTATAGTTTTCTTTTTTTGTGATGAGAATTTTTAAGATCTACTCTCATATCAACTTTCATATATTCAATGTAGTATTGTCAACTATAGTCACCACATTGTACTTATGTCCCTATAACTTAAAGTCAAAGAACACTGGGAGCCTAATCTCCTTCACATAAAAGATGAGGTGATTGCAAGGGAGTTGAGAAACAATCCTTTCAGGAAAGAGGAGGAGACCTTGAGGATTTTGCTGTCCTGGCCTGCAGAGGACAGAAGTTAATGTGCGATACTGCAGTACTTGGGCCAAGGACATCACACAAAGGCTAAGTGGCCATCTCAGTTCCCAAAAGTAGACTCAGATAAGACTTTGGATTGGATTATTTATTTGGGAATAAAAGGAAAGTCAATAAAGGGCAAGTGGGTTATTAGGGTTCACTCCCACTGTGGACCCTCTGACTTACTCAAGAAGTTGAGTTCTTAACTCCCAGGTCCCATCCTGTATTCACCCTCAGACAGAGAGGTGCACTTAAATAATTGTGGAGTGGGCTGAAGGCATCTGCTAAGAATGTCACTGCAAGGTCCTCAGGGCACAGATTCTGATTCCAGATGTGCATGCAGACAGCTTGGTCACTTTGTTCATTGCAGAGCGGAGGATTGAGGGTTACCCAGCCTGCCCAAATATTTGTACATTGCTGGTGTCTGTCATTATAAAAGATGACTGTGGCATTGGAAGAATTTTTTGTAAGTTAATCAAAACTTTAATCTTATTTAATACTTTAAAATTCATGTGCATATTGGGAGACTATCGTGTATGTGCTATGTGAGAGTGTGTGTCCTTACATATTTGAGAGGATGCACAGTCTTAGCTACTGAGGCAGGATTAGGGGTATGTGTCAATGCAAATGTGACATAAAACACCATGCTTATTGTGAGCTTGTGAACTTAAGAGGAAATAACAAAACATCTTGATTAGAAAACTGCCCTTCCACCCAATGTGATATGTGTAATATGAAGTGTTTTTTGAAATGGATCTGAGGTCAGTAACTACTGGATGGAAACCACGTGCTTTTTAAAAACACTCTTTCTTCCCAAGTGGTCTTTGTGCTAAGATTAGGAACAGAAAGGTTGACCACACCAAAGGCCTCCCTGCATGGTAAGAATTTGAAACCCTTGTAACAGTTAGAACTGCTGTGGACAGTCATGCCAAAATCTACCTGCCTTCCCTACGTGACCTTGAGGGAAGGGCAGACACCCAGGAGAGCATAATATTGAACATAACAGGCCTGTTAATTAGGAGGGACATCTTAGAAGCAGTCTGTATCAAAATGGTCAGAATTTTTAAAAGTATGGGTGAAATATTATGAATCAATCATCAAATCTATGTTTTCAAATGGCCCATAGACAAAAAAAGAGACTCATCATTTTTCACTGTTTATCATCGAAATCCTTCTGGCTTGACAGGTTGACAGCATAATGATTCTTAAACTGTGTTGGCATATAGGATGCACATGGTTTTTTTGACACATTTTAGAAGCATTTTCTGTGAGCTTGATGGGGGGGACCTTAGCCTTGAGGAAATATATAATTTTAAAAGCCTAGTATTATCAGAATATATTAAAATGTGTGTGGCACCATTGCTATTTCAAGCTTTTCTATTTCTCTAAGTCTGTTTCTTTCCATATATATAAAATAAGCATATATACAAAAAAATAGGCATTTTAATTATGTATACATACTATATCAGTCACTATCCAATCAAGAAAGCATAAACCATGTTAGTTATTTCTAACAGAAAATTTAACATGGAATTTGTTCAATAGATTTAAAAGACTAAAATTTGCCAAAGAAACAGATATTATAAGATAATACCTCTTAGGATGCAGGAACAAGGAGAGGGAGCTGGAGTTAAAAGAAGCTTGAAGAAGGGACCCTGGAAAGCAGAATCTGAAGGGATGCACAGAGACTAGCTCTTTGATTGTGCAGCAAAAGTAAATACATTACACCATTATATTACACCACTGAAGGCTGGACTCAAAAGTCAGTCCCCAGGAAGAAGTAAGTCTACAGGGATGTTCACTGGACCAAGTGAACAGGAAAAGGCTACTCTCCCTCAAGTGCCTGTTACTGGCCCAATTTAGTACTTTGAAGGTGGCAACAGAGAAATACAGTCTGCAGTGTCTCAACCCCAGCATCCAATCAGTGTTTAGAAGGTGAGCATGGGGAGAAATGACAAAGGCTTAGTGACCACCACATGTGCATATTGGATTTAATCATATGAAATTCCTGATATCCATCTAATACACTTTTAATCTACAAAAACAGCCATTTCATATGCTTCCCAGGTGGTGCTAGTGGTAAAGAACTCACCTGCAATGCTGGAGACATAATGAGGTATGGGTTCAATCCCTGGGTGGGGAAGATTTCCTGGTGAAGGACCTGGCAACCCACTCTGGTATTCTTGCCTGGAGAATCCCATGGACAGAGGAGCCTGGTGGGCTACAATCCATGGGGTCACAAAGTGACACGACTGAAAGGACTTAGCATATACAGACACATACATTATACTAGATATAATTAAAATGTATTTCATATGTTTATAAATGTTCACACCTTATAGAAATATATATATACACATAAAATCAAACATATTTAAAGGGGAGGGATATTTTTACATTTAATTATGTCAGATGAAGCTGGTGCCATTCTCTGAATGAGATAAAATGTACACATATAGATACAGCTATTTTCAGCTTACCAATAGGAGCATTTATCCTGGGTTTCTATGGTAAGTGTGCTGGCAAATTTTTGCAGGAGGCCTTTTACCACTGCAGTATTCTCCCATCATGGATGCATACCTCATTCATTCATCATCCTGCTGCCTTGATCATGATCCAATAAGTCTTCAAGCACCCACAGTGAACATGTTCTGGAAATGAAGGCCTGATTTAAAGACTCCTCCATATCTAGATTAGGAGGGGAAACCTAGACCTTTGGAGCAGTTCTTTTAAGGATTTAAGACCCTTGACAGTTGCTGCTTCTATGGCACTGTCGTGATGTTTTAGTGTAGAGTTGCTGTCTCTTGGAAAGGCAGCTGTTGGTCTTTGTTTGGTTACTTGTGTGCATTTTGGGGCTGGATTCTTAGTCTAAAAGGGGAAGTGTAGGCTTGAGTTTTCTTAATAGGGAGTGATTCAGAAGCTGTTAAGTCGTCAGTAAAGGTACACAGTGTGCTTATAACAGGCCACGTGAAGGCTCTGTGAGCACCTGCCAATGACTATTGTGCTTCTCCCAGGGCCATCGTACAGATTTCTGTCTGGAAGTGAGGACTGGCAAAACCAGACGGAGTGTGGGGTGATGATTCTAAAAGATCTCAGAAGTGTCTGCATCACTTGCATGTGAAGCTCAGCTCAGGGAAGTAAAAGTAAAAGTAAAGACGGTTTCCTAAGTGGGCATTTTCTCTCACACAACTCATTGTCCTTTCCAGGCCCCTAGGCCCCACATCTGTTTCTCCTGGCAAATTAGTGCCACAATTCCAAAGTGACTTGACTGGTATTCTAGCAGTACCTTCTAATTCTGCCTCTTTCACAATACAGGAGTACAGAAAATGGACAAATGGACTATTTTTGAACCAGAAGTTGGCCCAACTGTCAGGAGTAGTAGCAGCTGAGTAATGTTTGTGGGATAGGCTGCTCCTGACAGATGACTTTATAATCACCTTCCAGATCCCAAGGATAAGAGTGTCTGTTGAAATCGGCATAACCCTCTTAGGCTTTCAAAATCCAACGTCCAGAGGCCCAGACAAACTGCAGTGTGCACATTTGGCTGTTCATATGACCACGGTCTCTTCTATTTACCCAAATGTGTTCTGGGCATTATTGTTCACCCCTCACATTGTCCATTGTGCCCATTAACAGATCAAATGGCTCCTGTTACTATGTGGTGGCCTCGTTCCAGAGGGACTCATTATTGCCTTTACTTGCTTGTAAAATCTTTCTGTGTTTAATCCTCGCCGCACTTTCATTTTTTCATTCCCATCTGTCAGTGGGCTTTTGTGCCCTGTGGATCAGCATATCAACCCTTCACTCTTCCTCTCCTGAAAACAGCTCCTGTTTCTGAAGTCCTTTTACTGGGAAAGGCTGTTGAACAATTTGCACAAGACAAGTAAGAGAGCTGGAGAAAAGACAACAGCGAACCTCTGCGTTCAGTTCAGTACATTTAATGGATACCTTGATCAGTCTCCTATTGACATGAGGTTCTTCCCCAGGCCATAGTTTCATATTCCTATCTTGAGAGCACTCATTGCAGAAGTGAACTTTCTTTGATACAAAGCAAAGGTGAATTGCAGAAACTCTTTGTTTGCTGGGAAGACGAAATGTTTTAAATAAGATGACGATGCTCTCTTCCATTTGCTTCTTCTGTTGAGCAGGTGGGTATTTGTGGGCTGTTCCTAACCTCTGCAAAGTGCATTGAAAAAAAAATTCTCAGCTAGATAATTCTTAAACATTTTCACTGTTCCTATGCACATAATTTACTAGCTTGTTCTTGATCAGAGGATTACTGAAGAGGAGCTGGGTAAGGTTTGCACTGACTCCAGACAGCAGGCAGGATGTGGAAATTTATGTGAATGGGCTTCTGATGACAAGATAAGGGTACTCCTATCTATGTGCTGCAACATTCATTAGCTTAGTGTTAGAAACAATAGGACAAGGCTTATGTGTCTCACATTTTCCAAACTTATAGCTTAATTTTAGAACTGTTAAAATCAATTACACTGGGACTAAGACTTAGTAGTTTGGCACCAGTGGAATGTGGGAAAGAGTTAAGTAGATTTCAAGTGCAACTTGTGAGGCTCTTGGATCCGAATTACCTGGGATGTTTCACAGAAATGAAATTTCTAAGGCCCATCCCAGAAGGCTGTTCAAAATATCAAAATGAAGTACTGGGCATCTGTAAGTCTAATAAGCTCTTCCAGCTATTCTAACTTACACCAAAGTTTGAAACTAACTCTTCTTGAGGTTGAATGTCACTTCTGAGTGGGGTCAGCAGAGATCAGACATTTCTTCCTGTCTTGTTCAGAGGAATGTATTGTTTTAACTGCCAAGAAGTCTAGCCATGCTTGTCTATGAGAATAGTTGATCTGAAGTAATATAATGAAAAGATTTGGTCTGAGAAGGATTTCCTTTCCCAGTTTTTAAAGACTCTTACCATATTTTCATTTCATGTGTTGTTTACTTTTGTTATTGTTGTTCAGTTGCTAGGCTGTGTTCTACTCTTTGCAACCCTGTGGACTGCAGCATGCCAGGCCTCCCTGTCCAGACTGTTCTTGGGTTTCTTGCAGCAAGAATACTGAAGTGGTTTGCCATTTCTTCCTCTAGTGGACCATGTTTTGTCAGAACTCTTCACTATGACCTGTCCGTCTTAGGTGGCCCAGCACAGCATTGCTCATAGCTTCATTGAGTTGCACAAGCCCATTAACCACAAGGCTGTGATTCATAAAGAGGTGTTTACTTTTATCTCCATGTAATTTCTGTTCATTCAGTATTTTAAATACAACAACAACAGAAAATTGTAAAAAGAATTTCCTCTATTTTATCCAGAGGGTTGTGTCAGTGTAGATACTACTATTAAACATTAATCAGCAAGCCCTTCTTGTTTTAACCTTTGCTTTTAAGCATTTCTCCAAAGCATTAATTTAGAAAACTTCAAGAAAGACATAATAATGGCTCCATGTCACCTTTTAGAGAATAAATTGTCATCAAATGCCAGGACTCAAGTTGTAGCTGAAGGAAAGTTCTATGTAACCTCCTGAGAAAGCTTTTTCTTTTTCCTTCTCATTTAGATGAAAGCACAACATAAAAACAATTTGACAAAGACTTAATAACTAATGCCTGATAAATTGAAACTTCATTGTATATAGTTCTGAACAGAAAGTAGAGTTTCAATGTCTAGAGGAGAGGAGACAACTGCTTTTATCACAGGTATATTATTCTGCCACTCAGACTGTTCCTGTAGCTCTTGCTGGTGAAACACCACAGAAAGTAAAACAGGCTCCCAGAACATAGTTATTTCCATACCCTTCCACAAAGTATTCCCTTTGTAACAAGCAATTTGTCTGCACTCAACTTTTCCCAGTTGGCTCCCTGAATCAGACAGGCTTTCCCCAAACCCCTGGGGCTATTAGTCCTGTTAATCTTTGCCCTTCACAAATGAATCTTTTGTGCTGCTTATGACTGAGCTTGGATTGCTGTCTTTCCTCCCTTTCTTTCTTTTTTTTTAAGTGAACAATAAGAGCAAACAGCTTGGGCTGAAGAGAGGTGGTGGGGAGCAGTGACCTCTGGTTGGTAAATCATGATGACACAGTTTATGGGTTTGGAGGATTCCATCGTCAGGGGACACAGGGCAGGATCATCTCCTAAGGAAATAATGTGGTCACATGATGAAGCATTAAGGATGAGAGAAACCCCTAGGTTTCTGCTGCTGAACAATGCCCAAGTTCACTGGTGTTCTCAGGTGCATGGGGAAAAATAGGCCGTCATTGTTAAGGCAGCATCAGCACCTGCCTTTGTTTCTGCTTCCCTTGCTGCAGCATCAACACCATCTTGTCAATCTGGAGACAGGTTGACATAGGACATAACCACTGATGAGTATTTAGCCAGTCAGTGTACCAAATGGCTTGTCCTTGATGGTATGTATGTATCTTCGTCTCCCCATGAAGTAAGCATAGAATAACTGAAAGTTTCACCAGACACATATTTTGTGATATCCAGTTTAACTGTTCATCAGCTACTTATACTTTTTGCCTTAATATAATGTTATGCTGAAACATAGAGGCTTGACAAATTAAATTTGGGAAGTTATAAATAACACTGGCATTTTAAAATTTTGTATATTTTTATATTCATTTTTTCCTCTAGTTCCAGATGACATTTTTTAGCTTTTAAAAAATTTGAGACATGATATAATAGTATATATATATATATATATATATATAATCTATATATTGATGAACATTTATAATATATACAGTCATGTAACTGTCACTGGTAAATCCCATTAACAACCCCCGGGAAATAAAAATGGAATCTTGGGTGTGAGGTGGGGAGAAATACATTAGGGGTTTGAGACTAACATATACCCACTACTATATATAAAGGTAAACAAGTAAGGTACACAGCAAGGATCTACTGCATAGCACAGGGACCTCTAGTTAGTTAGTTCAGTTACTCAGTCGTGTCCGACTCTTTGCGACCCCATGAATCGCAGCATGCCAGGCCTCCCTGTCCATCACCAACTCCCGGAGTTCACTCAGACTCGCATCCATCGAGTCTGTGATGCCATCCAGCCATCTCATCCTCTGTCGTCCCCTTCTCCTCCTGCCCCCAACCCCTCCCAGCATCAAAGTCTTTTCCAATGAGTCAACTCTTATAATGGAAAAAAATCTGGAAAAGAAAAAATCAAGTAAAAATATACCAACAGACTCATAGACATGGAAAACAAACTTACATTTACCAAAGGGAAAATATTTGGGGGAGGGATAAATTAGGAGTTTGAGATTAACATGTATAAACAACTATATATAAAATAACCAACAAGGACCTACTGTATAGCACAGGGAACTATACTCAATATTTTGTAATAACCTATATGAGAAAATAATCTTAAAATAATATATATATGTATATGTATATGTATATATGTATATGTATGTGTGTGTGTTAGTCTCTCAGTCATGTCTGACTCTTTACAACCCACAAACTGTAGCCTGTCAGGCTCCTCTGTCTTTGGAATTCTCCATGCAAGAATACTGGAGTGGGTTGCCATTTTCTTCTCCAGGGGATCTTCCTGACCTAGGGATTGAAATTGAACCTGGGTGTCCTACATTGCAAGCAGATTCTTTACTGTCTGAGCTACCAGGTAATCCCAAATATATATATATATATAAAACTGAACCATTTTGCTATACACCTGAAACTAACACAACACTGTAAATTAACCATACTTCAACAAAAAATAAGATAAAATAAAGAATACATATTCTTAAAAAGTTATTTTAGACTGAAAAAATAGAATCTGGGTAATAAAATAAAATCTAATTTTTTCTTTTATTTTAATTAATTTATTTTAATTGAAAGATAATTACTTTACAATATTGTAGCAATTTTTGCCATACATCGACATGAGTCAGCCACGGGTGCACATGTGTCCCCCAATCCTGAACCCCCCTCCTACATCCCTCTCCAGCTCATCCCTCTGTATTGTCCCAGAGCACCGGCTTTAAGTCCCCTGGTTCATGCATTGAATGCACTGGTCATCTATTTTACATATGGAAATATACATGTTTCATTAGAGCTAGCTTTTAAAAATCCTTGAACTCCACAGGGTAGTATCTTTTGACATGATGTAAAAGTCTTTACATCTCTCTTTATATTAGAGATGGTGGAAGATAAAGGAGTAAAGACAGCTCCTGCCTGCAGGAATTGTCAGTGTCTCCATGGAAGGAAAGAAACCAATGAAATTTTTAGAGTTAGTCTTAACTATAGAGTTTTGGTGACAAAAACAGCAGGGGTGCAGAAAAGGGGGTTATTGACTGGTCAAGTTAAGGCTGGTGAAGAAGTCAGGGTTAAGGCCAGTATTGAAAGGTGCAGAGGAATCTAGGTGAGGGGAAAAAAGGGAAGTCTATTTAGAAGAGGTCTGTGGAGAAAGAGGGGGTAGAATACCTTTTGAGCAAAAGCACAGTAGAGGAAAATTGATGACTTCAAAGAAAGAATAGTTCTCCCACAAAGTCAGCCAGTATAGTGTGTGCCTTTCAAAGGTAAATTTCAGGTGGTTCCTTATGAAGATTTGTAGCTTTGGAACAGTAAGGATCCTGCAGTGATTCAGATGTTTTGTTATGCATCTTTATTATGCAAAACCTGGCCACAGGTTTCTAGGCCACACTTCAGGACTGTGTTGTATCAGTCACATATTGCTGCATGGTGACAAACCAGCTCAGAACTCAATAGCACATGACAGTAAGCATTTATTCTCATATGCAACATTAGGCAGGTTTAGCTCAATTTTGCTTCATGTGTGTTTATTCTAAGAGTCAGACCAAAAAGGCCACAGCCACCAGATGCATATTCTTCCCATGCAGAAGAATAGGGTATTCCTACCATAGGATATTCCTCCAGAGGCATATACTGGAAACTTCTACCCACATTCCACTGGTCAAATAAATCACATGACCAATATCAATAGTATAGAGAAATAAGATTGCCTTTAGTGGGAAGAATTGCCGAGTCACATGGGAAAAGGTCTGGATACAAATAGGGGTGAAGAAATAGGAATAATTTTTCACATATATAAAGCCTTTAACATATTATCACCGATAATCCCCAGAAAAGATGTATGGAGTTGGCTCTATCATTACTCCAACGGATCCTTTAAAAGGCTGGGCGACTTACTCAAGGTAATCTTGTTAGTAAGTGACCAAGACAGAGTTTCAGATATGTCAAAAGTTTAATATAACCCCAACAACATGAAATATTTGCTTTAGTCCCTAGAAGAGGCTCTGAATTGTATTACATTGCATATAATTTGTACTCTCAAGATCCTCTTTATTCACTTGTATCTGAAACCCCCAACTATTACCTATTTTTTTAATCTGGATCCTGCCAACTACAAATTGAAACTTGCCATCTACCTCTACCAGGATTAAATCTTGTTTTGCGGCAGCTGCTGACCTTCAGTATCCCCTGAACGAAGTTCAGGGTGGAGAGCAGAAATGAGGCACTCTATGCTCAAGGGAAAAACTGGCAGGGCATGTTGTATTCAGATAGTTAGATATTTTCAGGAGCCAGTTTTATAAGCCCAATTCTTGAATCTCCCCATATCTAGAAAAGCACTACAATCCCTCAGGGTGACGAATGTTCCTGCCAATGCAGGAGATGTAAGAGATGTGGATTTGATCCCTGGGTTGGGATGATCCTCTGGAAGAGGGCATAGCAACCCACTCCAGTATCCTTGCCTGGAGAATCCTATGGACAGAGGAGCCTGGGAGGCTACAGTCCATGGAATTTTAAAGAGTCAGACAGAACTGAGGTGACTTATCAAGCATGCTAACAAGCATGTCTTTAAAAAGAAACATATTTCATTGTCCCTACTTCTTATCAATAATATGCACTCTTCATTTTTTTGTATTTTTTGTAGGATAATGAAGAAAAATTGGACTCACTGAGTTTGCTAAGTACTGATAGTTTCATCCTGCTCATTGGAGACTCCTGTTTCATCCCATTTCTTCTCTGCTTTTGCCTTCTCCTCTCTCACTTCTACTACAAGGGATAATCATCTCTACAACCTGAATCTATGAAACCTAAAATTTCCCCAGTATTAAAACATCTTTTGGGTAGCCATCAAGGTCAAACCAAGAGAATTCCTCACTTCACCTTGCCTACATATTCCTAATTCCAGAAACCAATATTTTGTGTTTCTTTGTTTGGTATCTTATGATGATGCTTAACATTTTTCATTGATGTAGCTTCTTGGGTTTCAGAGTTCAAGGGAATGGTGATTATGGACTAGTTTAGAAGCTGCCTGATGATATTTCCTGACACACAGCTCCTTGAGGAGGGCATCTGAGCAGATAATGTGTTGCCCTTTTGGATGGATGGGTCAACTTAGAAAGTGGCACTTTAAAGAGTGGTTGAAGGGCCACTTGGCCTTTTTCTGCCCTCTGGGAGTTCTTCCTGGATATGGGCAGAGACACCTGACCTTCTCAAGGGCCTATTGTCCTCTCTACCCTCTGCCTTCCTCTTCCACCATTATTACTTGATAATGATATTTGACCTTGATATTTGTCTATTAGCTTACATTTGTGGGTCATTAAATAATGAAGCATCTTGTCTGTCAACCGTTATTAGTATAGTAAACAACATTGCAAAACACAAAATGAATAAAACACTTTACAACTAAAACAGAGTCAGAATGGATGAAGGATGTTAAAAACTAATTTTTTATAATATTCAAACATGTATTTATCAATTTTAATTAAAGCCTTTTAACTAAAACGAAGGGTCATTTAATAGTAGTTCCTTTACATTAAATTTATATTACTATTAGACTCTTTTCTAATTTCATAAGTATAATGCTCCTTCATTGAAAACATATTTTTCAGTTGATGTTTCATTTTTCTTATGTTTTAATGATGCAGCAACATATTCATAGCCACAATAAGAGTTATTTGCATTAGATTGCATTTACCTTAAAATATAAATACTTGCTCAGTTATCAGTTCTGAAAAACAGTGTCCTCTTCCTTGAATATTTGATTTTTGTAGGTGAATTATTTAGATCTATCTTGGAAAATTCTTTAGTTGCCAACTGAAGGATGAGCTAGTCTTGGCTTTTGGGAATGCTTAAATGTTGTCCCAACTTGTCCCCAAAGCATGTACTCATAGGAATGACAAATTTGCATTTGTTTCAAAATGAAGAGATACAACTTTTCTTATATTAAGCTTACAGAGATGTTTCTTCTTTTTTATGTTAACCCTGTCACTCAAATTATAAAAGAAGAACCTTAGGAATCTTTGAAATTTGCATAATAAGTAAATTTTTTTCTTTAAGTTGCCCAGATTTGATAAATTTTTGAGTCATTAAAAATGGAAATAAACAGGCAACCTTTAGAACATCTATAAAAAGATATTCAAAAATTTATGATAATAAATTATTCACATATATTCCAGTCTTTATTTTAAATTTTCATATGTATTATTCACAAAAAATTGAGTATCAATTTTGTTTGTTAAATTTTCCTAGCTCTCATTTCTGGGAGGAATCACTACTCTAAAAGCAGAAGGTTCTCTGCTATTGCTTTGTGAAAACTCTTTTGACTTCAAAATTCTGACAATCAAGAGCTCCTCATACATAGCTCAGTAAGTTATGGTCCTCCAAATGGACCAGCCTGTCCTGCATCAACTGTGACCAGGTAGAAAGGCAGACCAGAGGTGAGAGAGGGCCAAAAGGAAGATGCTGGCACCCCTAACTCTGTTTCAGCCTCTGACATAACCTTTACTGTATCTTATCAAGCTTTCTATGTTTTTCATGATGGTGGCAGGAAATCAGGCCATTCCTTGGAGTCTGTGTACAGGACTTGGGACAATCAAATACTCTCCACTGCTCTCTACATCTTTCTAGATTAGGAAAAGCTTCATCACAAACAAGAGCTGCCCTGCACTGCAGTGAAATCTGAAGGCAGTTCTGAGAATCTCAAATTCAAATATCATCCCCCACCTTTGAGAAGACCTTGCTGGTCCTTTTATCTTTAGGAATCATTTGCTCTAGTCTTCTTCAGCTTGTTCAATAAGATATTACTGAAATTTTTAGCCATCAAAGAAATGCAAATGAAAACTAAGATGACTAAAATGTAAAAGACTGACAATATCATGATGCCAGTCTTATGAAGCAACTGGAACTTCTATACATTCCTGATCCTTTCTAAAAAAAAAAATTGTTTTCCACTTGAATATGTGTATGTATCTACTTTTTGATTCAACTTAATTCAGAATAAAATCATTCCAATTTTTTGGTCTTAAGTATTTAGTTATGTTACATCCCTTCCCATGTACTTACAGTTATATTTATGGTTCATTATGCAAAGAATCAGACACGACTGAGCTACTGAACTGAACAGAACTGAAGTAAAAATCAGAATTTACTTAATGGTAAATAATGAAAGTAGAACCCATTAGTGTCTGGTATATTTCTAATAGGTGAAATCCTCCATCTTTAAGCATAAGCTTCTAGGAACTTGATTTTCAAAGGTAATAGAAAATCTTATTTGATATTTGCAATTTGTCTGGCAAAGTGAATTTGTCAGCTTCATTTTCCCAAAGCTGTTTCCAGGTATATCATTTTAGAAACTCGAGAGTGATCCCTTAGCTTTTTCTGTCCATTTGTCTCAGGAGGTATGGCCTCTAGGTCAACAGAGAGAAATATGCAAGGATATGTAAGATCTTTGGGGTCTTTTCAGTTGGGTGACATGGACATATATGGGCACTGTCTACACCAGTTTGTCATCACAAGATCAGAGTTCCTGTGTATGATGAAATAGAATTTAAAAAGTCAAACACACTGAGGTTATCATTAATACTGTTTGTAATTTTTTTTCATTTTCCTTTCAGATCTTGATGTCAGATATAGTCATATGATTTGTTTTTGCCAATGTTATAAGCAGAAGTGAGATTACATTATTACCTCTTGTGGAAAGCTTTAAGAGTCAGTGTGTAATTCACCATGCTCTATCTTTCCACTTGCCATGGTGATCAGTAACATTCCAAATAGAGGCTCTTTTGTCAGCCTGGTTCCCAGCATGAGGGCATTGCTGAACATAGCCCCCAGTTGACCCATGATGGACTTGTAGCATGGACAATAAATTAAACCTTTGATGTTTTAGGCCACTGAGTATTCTTTGTTTTTGTTACTGCAGCATAACCTAGCTCATCTTGAGCTTTTCACATGGGTTAAATAATTGGTTCTTGAAAGACCAATTTTATTAATATGCCCCAAACAATAGAGCTTCATACACCAGAGAGCACAATCATTGCCAGGAGACAAGTGGACCTGGAAAGACACCTGATGACTCAGAATCTTGGGGCACAGAGGGAAAAGCATTCTTCTTTGCCCTGCCATTCTTTGCCAAACTCCTGAGCCCAAGTGAAGCATGGTTCAGTGATTCACAGTATGAATGAAGTCATAGAGAATCAATAAACCATTTTATTTCATATCGGAAGTCCAACAGTCTTTCCAGTTACCCATGGCTGATGGTTTTGAGGGTTTAGTGGAGTTTCCTGGTGAATCATAGTTGTAATTTGGACTTCTGACTATTTAGGTTCTTCCCACTGCTCATAATCAGGAGTGGATCTGACTCACTGCACAGGTAGTTGTTTAAGTAATACATGTAGATGCTATTATTATATATACTTGTGGCCCTGGTCAGGCCTTTATAGGTCTTCAGCTCTTATTTGTTATTTTTAAGATTAAGAATCTAAATCTAGAGAAGTTAAGTGACCATGTCATAGCTATAAGTGGCAGAGTCTGTCAGAATCCAAGCCTCATGTCACAGTTACAGGGCTCTTGATGCACACTAGATGGTATGTTTGCTTGGAAACAGAACAGAAAGAGAGGGTGGGTCATTCTTTTTTTCAAATTGAAGTATAGTTGATTTATAATATTACATAAGTTTCAGGTATACAACATAGTGATTCAATATTCTTAGAGATTATATTCTAAAGTAATTACAAAATAATGGTTGTATATATCTATGCTGCACAATATATCCTTGTTTATTTATTTTAAACATATTAATTTGTACCTCTTTATTCCCGACCCTCTCCCCACTGGTAACCACTAGTTTGTTTTCTATATCTGTGAGTCTATTTTGTTATATGCATTACTTCATATTATCTTTTAGATTCCACACATAAGTGGTGGTGGTTTAATTCCTAAGTCATGTCCAATTCTTGTTACCCCAAGGACTATAGCCTGACAAGCTCCTTTGTCCATGGGATTCTCCAGGCAAGAATAGTGGAGTGGGTTGCCATTTACTTCTCCATTGGATCTTCCTCACCCAGGAATCAAACCCAGTCTCCTGCATTGCAGGTAGATTCTTTACTGACTGAGCTATGAGGGAAGTCCATGAATAAGTGATAACGTAGAATATCTATCTTTCTCTCTCTGGCTTATTTCACTAAGCATAATACCCTCTGGGTTCACCCATGTTGTTGTAAATGGTAGAATCTCATTCTTTTTTAATGGATGAGTAATATTCCAATGTGTTGTTGTTTAGTTGCTATGTCATGTCTGGCTCTTTTGTGATCCCATAGACTATAGCCTGCTAGGCTCCTCTCTCCATGGCATTTCTCAGGCAAAAATACTAGGGTGTGTTGCCATTTCCTTCTCCAGGGGATCTTCCTGACCCAGGGAACCCAGGGATGGAGCCCACATATCCAGGCAGATTCTTTACCACTAAGCCACCTGGGAATCCTAATATTCCAATATATATATATATATATATACACACACACACAAACACACATATATATGCATACATATTTATATATATGTGTGTGTAAATGTCTTACTAGGCACATGAAATGCTTAGTATTCCTACATCAGCCACTATGGAATACAGGATGGAATTTCCTAAACAAACAAACAAACAAAGGTAAGGACTGCCATGTGTATGTGTTCTCAGTTGTGTCCAACTCTTTGGGACCCCATGGACTGTAGCCTGCCAGTCTCCCCCGTCCAAGGGATTTTTCAGGCAAGAATACTTGAGTGGGTTGTCATTTCCTCCTCCAGGGAATCTTCCTGACTCAGTGATTGAAACTACATCTTGTGCATCTCCTGCAGTGGGAGGTGAATTCTTTACCACTGAGCCCCTGGGACCCCATGAATTGCAGCCCTGGAAGTGCCGTATGATCCAGCAATCCCACTCCTGGGTATATATATGAAAACAAAAATAAAAACTCTAGTTTGAAAAGGTATATGCACTTCAATGTTCACAGAAGCATTCTTTACAATTTCCAAGATATGGAAGCAAACTACATGTCCATCAAGAGATGAATGGTTAAAGAAAACTTTTTTGTTCAGTTCAGTTCAGTTCAGTAGCTCAGTCGTGTCCCACTCTTTGCGACCCCATGAATCGCAGCACGCCAGGCCTCCCTGTCCATCACCATCTCCCGGAGTTCACTCAGACTCACGCCCATCGAGTCCGTGATGCCATCCAGCCATCTCATCCTCTGTCGTCCCCTTCTCCTCCTGCCCCCAATCCCAGCATCAGAGTCTTTTCCAATGAGTCAACTCTTCACATGAGGTGGCCAAAGTACTGAAGCTTCAGCTTTAGCATCATTCCCTCCAAAGAAATCCCAGGGTTGATCTCCTTTAGAATGGACTGGTTGGATCTCCTTGCAGTCCAAGGGACTCTCAAGAGTCTTCTCCAACACCACAGTTCAAAACCATCAATTCTTCGGTGCTCAGCCTTCTTCACAGTCCAACTCTCACATCCATACATGACCACTGGAAAAACCATAGCCTTGACTAGACGGACCTTAGTTGGCAAAGTAATGTCTCGGCTTTTGAATATACTATCTAGGTTGGTCATAACTTTTCTTCCAAGGAGTAAGCGTCTTTTAATTTCATGGCGGCAATCACAACCTGCACTCATTTTGGAGCCCCCCAAAATAAAGTCTGATACTGTTTCCACTGTTTCCCTAGCTATTTCCCATGAAGTGATAGGACCAGATGCCATGATCTTCGTTTTCTGAATGTTGAGCTTTAAGCCAACTTTTTCGCTCTCCTCTTTCACTTTCATCAAGAGGCTTTTTAGTTCCTCTTCACTTTCTGCCATAAGGGTGGTGTCATCTGCATATCTGAGGTTATTGATATTTCTCCTGGCAATCTTGATTCCAGCTTGTGCTTCTTCCAGTCCAGTGTTTCTCATGATGTACTCTGCATAGAAGTTAAATAAGCAGGGTGACAACATACAGCCTTGACATACTCCTTTTCCTATTTGGAACCAGTCTGTTGTTCCATGTCCAGTTCTAACTGTTGCTTCCTGACCTGCATACAGATTTCTCAAGAGGGTAGGTTAGGTGGTCTGGTATTCCCATCTCTTTCAGAATTTTCCACAGTTGATTGTGATCTATAGAGTCAAAGGCTTTGGCATAGTCAATAAAGCAGAAATAGATGTTTTTCTGGAACTCTCTTGCTTTTTCCATGATCCAGTGGATGTTGGCAATTTGATCTCTGGTCCCTCTGCCTTTTCTAAAACCAGCTTGAACATCAGGAGGTTCACGGTTCATGTATTACTAAAGTCTGGCTTGGAGAATTTTGAGCATTACTTTACTAGCATGTGAGATGAGTGCAATTGTATGGTAGTTTGAGCATTCTTTGGCATTGCCTTTCTTTGGGATTGGAATGAAAAGTGACCTTTTCCAGTCCTGTGCCCACTGCTGAGTTTTCCAAATTTGCTGGCATATTGAGTGCAGCACTT